>NW_025776693.1:0-137010 GCF_021130785.1 Homalodisca vitripennis
AAGAATAAATCCAAATTTATATCCACATCGATTGCGTATAGTAACGTAGAGTATTTTCATAGTCCGCAAAATAATAAATAATAAAAATGGTTTCTAAAATAACAAAAAAACAAACTATATTATGTTGTCAAGATATCTTGTGGACAGAGGCTCAAACAGACTTAATAAATTAAATTTTTTCCAGCCCCTCCCGAGTGATAGGCCTCACTAACGCTCAGTCTATAAAACATATGTTTTAAATCTTTCAACATAATTCAATTATATTTCTTATTTGGCTTATTTACATACAAATCGTACAAGCAGTTTTATCTTCTATATAGTTTTCTTTGAAACTACCAATCTTATTCGACTATTCCATACATTACTCATTCAGATTATATTGTCTAAGGAGAAAAATACCTTTTTTTAGATCATATTCATACCTGTTTTTTCGTATAATAGGTCTAATAAAAACTTCTAACCAAGTGTAATATATGGAATCAAAATACTTTTCTTTATTGGCACATATCTTTAAATATTGAAACAAAATACAAAACTCTCTCATGAATATTTGAATCATAAATTATGAACTAGGCATATTTGCAAAATAAGAACGTATTATTTCTTCAAAGAAAAAAAAGAGAAAATACTAAAAAGAAAAAAGTTGATTGCTTTACTTAATTCCGGTATTTCCAAACCATAAACCTCATTGATAAAAACAAAGAAAGAAGCCTCCCTTTCCAGGAAATAACAATCTAGCTTATCTCTCCCAGCCACGCCTTTCTACTGAGTCATTGCTTCCTCAAAGCGTACTGAGCTGAGACATTTGAATTGTTCCTTGTATTAGTTTTCTATGGCTTCAAAGTAAATGAATCACTCATAAATATTATGGCAACAATGAGGGTGATTCATTAGCTTGCATAAGGCAACTAATATAACGTAATGCACGGTAAAAAGTATGAGGTAATGAGAAGTAACTATATATTTCTTATTTTACCAACAGGCCGGTACACAAATATCGATTTCCATATTTGTGTAAGACAATATATATACCTGGTACTCCCACCAAGATGGATATGTAATATAGAACATACAGTACCTATGTTAATAGGAGTAAAACTGAATAGATACGCTGATTCAGTTTTCCTTTATTATTTTTGTACATATTATAAAATAATGTTTTCACAAAACTCAATCTGATAGTCAAAAATAATAAGGATTGAATTATTTATTTAAATATGAGCTCTTGTATGACTATAAAAAGCTTGTAAAGGTAAGATACATTTTTTTAGAAGTTTTCTAAAAGTTAGGGATGCGATAAAAAAATTCCAGTGATTATAGAGTACAGACCTTTTTGTATTGTATCATTTATTTTGGCTTATAGTAATTATTTTTTTGTTCTTTTAAGTTAATATCATAAAGATAGAGTACATGTAATTTCAAAACAACACTTTTGTGATACATGATTTAAGAGTGTCACAATGCTTTGGTAGAACTTACTCATTTTTACTTAGATTATTGTTATGTGATTGGTTTGGTATTCACCTGGAGAAGATATCATCGAAACCTAGTGTTACAGTTTTGTATTATCACTGAATAATTTTTGTCTCAGTCAGCAAAGCTTAAAGTGTAGTGCAAACATTCAGTGAATCATTTCTAAACGATATAGGCCATAGTAAAATCTCGTTTTGAATTTATATCAAATTAAGATACAAATCTCACCATTATATAACACAAAACTCTAAAACTATATCAAAAGCAAGAATTTACCGTAAAAATAATGCAATTAAGTCAAGGTATGATTTTATTTACTTCTATTCCTTTTTTATTTGTAATAGCAAACGAAAATTACTGTATGTTTACAATGAAACGTACTAGCGGATGCCTTTTTTAGGTAACATTTCAAAAAGACAACATTTTAGGGTTTTAACTTTAAATTCTAATAACTTAAAAGAATAAACATTCGTTTAGTGTTGTCCATAACACACTTCTTTGAGTTTATATAAAAAATAACTTAAAATTGTGTTTTGTAACAACATAATATTATGCATAGGAGATAAATGTCAGGTAAATACATAAAACTCCTTTACACCGATATGAATAATATTTATATAAATTTAAAGTATGTATAAGATTAAAGGTCTATTTTTTCAGAATCGTGAAATTTTATATCTTTAATAATGTTACCTTACATTACATTCAAACTGTTAAATAACATAATCTAATTTTTACATAAAACGTTTCACGATACCCACGTTAAGGTACGACAACGTGGAGCAATAGTTATTGCAAGATATTTGACAAGACATTAATTTTTATTTTTTTCTAATGAATAATAGTTACAAACCCTTAACAATAACAACGTAGGCAAACAGTTGAACCTGAAGTGATAACACTACTATAGTTTCGACTTTCAATTAAATCATCATTTAGTATTATCTATCTGGACTCATCATAGTTTTACAATTTACGAACAGAGCACAAAATACAATGAATAAATAAATTATAACGATATATACAACATTTTATACGCCTATAACATACGAATGTTAAAGATCAATTTAACACCACGGCCGGTAGAAGACAGAGGAACTGGCAACAGAAGATGACGTATTAAAAGTCAAAACTATAGTGGCGTTATGAATACAGTTTGAACTGTTTGACGAAAGTACATCGTTATTATTATTAGTAAATCCACAGTTCAGGGTTATATAATATGGAAAATTACGAATTTAGATGCACCCAGCTTGCCCAATAGATAATTTATTTTATGAATATACTAAGTGTCATTCTAAGCTTAATTACCTTTTATAAACATATTTGGATTTACCTAACGAGTATTTTTTCTAATTAAAAAAGTATTGATTAATTATCAATAAATGGTGCAATATGATTTCGGTTAGATTAGTTTCGTTTCATTTATAAAAAAGTTTTGCCTGCTATTAACTTTTAAGATGCTATTTCTGAGTACAGGAAAAGTAGATAAATAGTTTGTTTGTTATTCCGCAAGTAGTGACAAAATGTGATGCAGAATTTAGGGATTTATTATAATAACCCAAAATAAAATGGTTCAAGAGAAAGATGGACTTTTTACGGTATGTACGATTACATAAAAGATTAAATGAGGCAATGACGTATTTTTTTATAAACAATTTATTTCATCAATAAAAATGGTTAGTAAACTTATCTTAAATTATATTTAATTAAAAAAATAATTTCCTTGAGGAATAAGTAAATGAAATATTTTCACAAATTGTAACTTTGAAATGTGTATCTTCAGCCGTATTTATTGGGTCTAATCACAAAATTGCCCAATTTTTTCTAAATAGTTGTAATTCTTAGTGGAGTGATAAAAAACACAATTATTTGTGTAATTTGTGTCTTGTGTATGGTTTATATTTTCCAAACAATATTGGATGCACTAATTAACATTACAGTTGCATTGATAACTTCACTGGCTCTCTGTGACAGAACTATTCTATCAATGACAAAGAGAATTGTTGATTTGAATATTGATATAATTGAAATGAATACTGATCGTCATTTACATTCTTTTGTGTCAAACCTTCCTTGTACGTCAGAAATGTCTAACACTACAATTATAGTGAAGGGTAGCGTTTTATGTATCGATCATATTTATACAACTGTATGCTTAAAAATTATTTCTCAAAAAAGCAATATATATATTGAAATGTATAACAGTATAAAATTGTACTGAAAGTTTACAGGACAGGATCTATTACGGAATAGGAGCTCAGGAAATGTAGTGAATTAATAAAGACCTCCTTAGTGCACACCTGTGTCTCCACCCGACAAGTACTATGGATATTGTTGTGCCCACTTTAGAGAAAATACTTGTTACCAAAGTAAAAACAGGGTTCACAACTCTAAATTAGGAATCCATCTCATTCTGTTATTTTATAGTCCAATATATGACAGGCTTGTTGTTTTAAATTTTATTTTAGACTGAAACTAAAAACTAAAAAATTAGTAAAATTAAAAAACTATTTTTGCGAATAATTTACTTGATATGCCAAAACCTCAAAACAATGTCATTAATATATAAATTTAAATAAGCACACATTTTTTTACTTTATGTGTTTTAGAGTAATATGGTTGTGGGTTAAGTTATCGCTATAAATGTTATATAAGTGATTAATAACTTACTTCATAAATTGAAATAGGTTACAAATACAAAACTCCCCTTATTTTTTTATACCTTTACTTTTCTGAAAATGTAGATATATTATGCACTATATACCCTATATATCCCTACATTGGTGTGAACCTGTTATATCTCAACAATCTGTAATAGTCCTTAAATGCCCCCCTTTTTTACCACTACTGCGCCAGGTCCTTAATCTTTATCTGTCGAGCACCATCACGTTCATCGTTGTAAGCAAACAATTTTGATTTCCAATCCATGCTTACAAGAGTGTAGATGTCACGTGACTGGTATCACGATACCCCTCAAGTTCCTGATATAAAAAATAAACACATGGAATAAACACTAGTCTTCAGAGTCACTATAGGCATAAAGTAGGTCCCTAATGGCAACAAGTATGAATGTTGTTTATTAATACAGCCACCAAAAGTAAATATTTTTTTGTGAATTTTCGCGGATAGGCTGCGAAACTATGAGCCGTTTCTTAGCGAGCACATAAGAGGCTAGGCGAAAATGTATACATAGGACCATGTATATCTGCTTTGTAGTTTTGGAGATTTCGTGAAGTAATAAGTGGCTAATATATTACAACGTAATCAGCTTATACAGCATACGCATTAAAAAATATAATCAGCAGCATAACAAGCAGACAATTGTATAAATTAAATGGAAAATATTAAAATTCAATTTTATCAATATATGCACAGCATTTTTACGCGTAAATTATATATATAAATATATAATTATCATTGTATATATATGTTGTAAGTATATCATTGTAAAGTCTATGTAGAGATTTATCAGCTGAATGCGTAAGATGATCTGTATTATTTCTTTTTCACACTATTAATAATGGCAGAACCCCATCATAGTACCGCCAAATACAAAATATTCCTGTAAAAACATTGAAATTATTATTATAACTCTTTTTATATTCATACAAACGGCGTACAGGTTGTTTTCTAATTTTTATTGTGTTTGTATTAAATATATCTTTCAAATTACATGTCATAAGATAGGGATTGCAATTTGAAATTTTAAAGTTATCTCCCCTCCATACCCTCCTTTGAAAAGGGGGGAAGATTTGTTTACTATTCAAAAATCCTGTAAAGCATTTTAATTAGGAATGGTGAAGGCTGTACGTCGTTATCTCAATCCGTTTGGAATATCTCCAGGTGTATCAGAACTTAATTTACACCCTGTATATGTTTAAATAATAAAAGTCAACTAACCTATTCCGTATAAAATTATTTTCTATATTTTGGGATAGTTTATGCTACATGCCCTATGTTTAAACCTCTTATGGGTGTATTGAGTTTGTTTCCAAATTTATTTTCAAATAATTAGATAATCGCAGAAACTTATTATTTATCTTATAACAAGAGGAATAATATGAGGAGATTATTAAAATCTATCTTATAATACTTCCTTGAAGCAAGACGTAGAGCAAAACTGTTTCAACTGACTGAAACAGGATACTATGGTATACCACACACAAAACCACTAACTTATAGTGAATCACAATGAATAAACAAATGTCAAATTAATACTGAAATCTTTTGAAAAAGTATTAACAAGCTATCTAAAATGTCACTTAAAGAGAGTGCGAATGCCAAAAAGACCGCAGTGCTGTTTATGTCATGTAGCACAAATATTATCAAACTAGCATTGCAATTTAGTTTGTTTAAAAGAGGAGTTCACTATTTAGTTTCATGCTCAACATTTTATTAAAAGAAAGACAACAATATTGGTTATTACTTTTTTCCAAAAGTACCATTTTTACTCAAAATTTCTTTGTAAACTATTTTCTAAAGATATAGTTGAAAATTAATTAAACCCTCTAGCAGGTAACAACATTATTTTGTTATGAATCTCCCCTAAAAACTAAGTATTATTGAGATATAAAATATTACAATCTTAAAAATCGTCTTACAGTGGAAACAACAAAACCCTAGAATAACCTAATAAAATGGTTTGAAAATCAATATTTAGTGACCGCTACTTGAATAAGATAGATTCCCTGAATCTTCTGCCTCAGAATATTAGTTCTCAAACTTCCCCTTAAGTAAAGTTCTCCTTTGTATGTAATTTTCTAACTCTACAACAGCTTTTTCGTCTATTATAGTTTCAATCGTAAACGTTCTTAAACTCTACAATTATTAGAATAAGGATCATTGAAGGATTAACACGACACTTTATATTCCAAATTTTAGTATATTTAGAAGAACAAAATTTGGGATAAGGAACCAAAATGTATTGTTAAGAGGCTCATAGGGATTTTGAGTTTTACCTGTTCCCAATAATTCAGGACTTTCCTCTGACAGAAGGAATGGTGCATTTCAAGTAGTGTTGCCAACATGGCAACAAATAATAATACACAAGATCAATATGAATAGTACTACAACAAAGCAATGTTTTTGTAAAAAAACGTAAAATCCTTTCTTATACATATATATAACTCATTTTTACATGACATAGATTATATTTGAATAATTGGATATTATCAATGGAAAGAAAAAGACTTTTCAAAAGGTATTTTCAAAAGCCTATGTTAGTGTTCTAACTCCACGTTAAAAAGTGTCTTTCCCCTTAGCATGAAAAACGAATATTTAAAAGTAAAATTTAGATAGAGACAATTAAAAAAATATATGGCTATCATTGGTGCAGTATGTTTGGGGCTACTTTCGCAGGAAATGCTGCTAGATTCAGAATATAGTCATCATGACTAGCTAACAATAGACCAACTAAACGTTGGTCATATCGTTGACGTATCCTTCGTTTCCACTTTAGTTTCAGAAACTTTTACAGAAATTATAAAACACTGATTATTAAAAAAAAAAGCAAGCGACTTTGCATATTATGGAATGGCTGAACACTACTGCTATGGTAAATGCCAAACAGATGTTCACTTTAGGTTACAGTTAATGGAAAGTCGAAACGTATCGTGAATTTGAGTGTACGTAAAGTTGATGTATAAGCAATAACTGTCTCGATATGTTGCAGACACGGTTATAATCGTGATAGGATGGCTTTTATTGAATGGGGGGGGGAGTGATGCGACATTGTAAAGTGTCTGTACAGTCTGTTTTGTGACACAATCTATTTTCATAACTTGTTATTATTTTGACCTTGTACCGTTAACTAGTTAATTATATTTTATATAATGTAAATTTCACAACCTAGTCAGTCAGTATAATTTAGTATTATTTTTTTTATCCAATGTTCCGGAACTAAATTATTGGTGGAGTAACTACCTAATTGGCACGCGTATGAATATTTTCTTCTAACCCTTTGTAGCAGCCCAACTACGTACCGATCAGATCTCGCGCGCTTTGTCCGCAAGTAAAATTTATCTTTTCGTATTATTAAATTAGCTCTTTGATGCCAAACGTATATAAAAATGAATGTAACATAAAGTAAAGTTGTAAATAGTAAAGTAACTTACCCTTGAAGAACTTTTATTTGTTTGATTGAAATAGATAAAAGTTGTGGCGTCATCCTTCAGGCGAGCACGTTGTTGTAATAAGTAATTTGTATCATTAAATGGCTAATACCGTCGCGAATTTGTTTTAGGCGAGTTCACGTATCTCACGTATGGCTACCAGTTTCTTAACTTCTACTCCTCTTCTAGAAATAACCCTTCCCCGACTACAGCTTCAATGTCTCGTGCCAAGACGCCGACACCCCGGGGTTGTGAGTCTACATTTTGCGAAGGGAAGTGAAATCTTAATGTTTTTATAAAATAAAACATCGTAGGCATGATTCCATAGAACATTGGATATTTAGGCCCACCTATAAGATATACATTTTTAGTTCTTGTATTCTAATTGACAGCAACGTGGCAAGGCAGATATTTCTTTTACCATCTAAAAGTGGTGCTTGTAAGTTTTAGTAAATTAAATTGAACTTATGCAATTTCGAGTATTTATTACTACGACCTCAGAAGTCACCACCTCCATGTGTTATCGTCATTCGGTACAACCTGGATGTTTTGTTTAACCAAAAGAAAACCTACGCTTAATATATATATATATATATATATATATATATATATATATATACACACACTTGCATACATACTTACAAAAATAACGAGCCGCGGAATAGATATTTTATTAATGTCTCCTTGTTGCTATACTAACCAAGAATTCTCTTATGAGGGTTTCGTAATATATCTTAGATATAAAATTATGTAAGTTGATTTTCATTAACTACTGTCATTTCCCAAACTATAACAAAATAAATTGTTCATTATAAACCTTCCTACGTTCTGTACTCTACAACCTGTGTTATACCTACTCACCTGATCATGCTAATTATTAACTACAGGGACTTAAACCTCATTATAAAGCCGAGAATCAAATTTATAGCAGACTTTAAGCACATTACGTACAGTAAACCATTTAAAGAGGAATAGAGTAAAATACGTTTTACATGCAGTGTGTGTTATCATTATACTTTTTTTAAATAGCTACATTGTTTTAATAGTATACAGCTACTTTTATATCCTTTATAACCTCCCTTGTTCAATCAAAAATACGACAAAAGTGAAAAATGAAGGGAAACTATATCAAAAGAAAGTATACAATTATTTACCAAGCACAAGATAATGTTACGACTATGTGGGAGAATGTTCCAAATAAACAGGTCAACCCATACTATAAGGGAATCTGATTGTACAATCGAAATCCCTGACAGTAAAAATGACAATAGATGAAAAGCGCCGTTGGAGAGAAAGCACTCAGTGGGTCAGGTCAGTTAATTTGATCTCCGCCCCTTATACGTGAGCGGCGAATGGGCACTGTGACCCTTCACCACTTGTCTAATAAGTTCCCGACTTTGAATGTTCTCGAAGCGCCAATAACCATATAATAAATTATAGCTATTCAGCAATTTAAGTTGAGCTCCAGAAGTGAACTTGTTAAGTGACAGAATTTTATTGGTAATATGGAGTTGTGTGTTTAGATTAATACTATGCTGTTTTTATCCACTTGCCTGTAAGATTTAAATAAAATCTAGAAGTATGACCTACAGAGGAAACTTTAATGACAGTGCTATAATATTTTACTACACAAGGGGACTCTCGGCAAACCAAAGATTCTATTGATTAAATTTAATGATTAAAAATATATTATGGTCTAATTAAGATCCTATGTTCAATATTTCAAAAAATAACATAATAGTTTGAAACTTGATTTATGCAACTAATAAGGATTTCTATGGAAAACTCTGCCGAGAAATAAATGGGGCCCAGAGGCACGTTATAAAAAAGGTTTGAAATATTGAATTACCAACTCATAATTGATTATTGGCTGTTCTTTCTTAATCTGATCCAATCATTTATAAATCAACTTGCATAATTCCTTGTTTCTTCTTCCGGTTTTACGTCATTAAACGTTGAACTATTAACAAGGTACGAATACACCATATCAAGTGTCCCGTAAGAGATCACTCTTGCAAGCGTGCAAACAATATTTTAGACCTACAGCTCATTGTTTCATTACACTACATTTGTATTTTATGTCATGGGTTATAAATTAAAACGACTGTATACAGTTTTTTTTAGAACAAAAGAAGTTCAAAAGGAACAATCTACAGAGTTTCGTCTTTAGAGACACATGGGTTACAAAATATAAATTGTGTAGTAAAAATGGAAAAGGTTGTAAGTGCCAGAAACTAAAATTTTCAGTATTCAATAAAATATGTCTAAAACATTGAATATTTACTAATAAAATATTTTTTTTATATTTATAAAAATATAAAATCAATAGGAATAACATATAATACAATTTCTGCTATAAATATATAAGTGGAAAACCAAAAAAATATGGAAAAAGATATAAGAGCAATCGGTTTTTTTGTGGAAAAGGATGTATGTGCCTTTCTTTATTTAATAAATGATGTAAGTGAAGGGTTAGTTTAAAAAAAAGGATGTAAGTCCAGTATTGTTTAGAAGCGTTTAATGTACACCATAACATCAAAATATGTTACAAGGATACATCATAATACGTACAAAAGATAAAACACTTTTAGTCATAGTCTTGACTTTCTGAAAAAAGTTACATAATATACGTAATATTATTAATATTATTTTTAATATTATTAACTCTAGGACTTTTGTACATTAAAATACCTTACTTTTAATACAACTAGTAGTCCTTGTCTTCAATGTCTGCATCCACCTCCATGACACCATCAGGAACGGTGTCTGCTGCCAGAAGATCTCTATAAAACTGCTTGTCTTCTGCCTTTTCTATGTAGTCTATCATTCCTATCAGATCGTTCTTCTTTTCTTGTGAGAATTTTTGATTTAAACTGGATTTTTGGCAAGTCCTTTAAGTCGGGAAGATTGCCAAGGTCGGCCTTTTTCTTTAAGACGTCAACTTTTGTTCCATGTTTACCATACCATCATCTTGAAGTGCCAAAACTGACGCTACCTTCACTGTGCTTGGATTCTTATGAGAAACTCGGTGAAGTGGGAAATTTTGCTGATAGCTAGATCTTTTGTGTTAATGAACTGATTTGCAAGACCTTTAAAATCTTATAAAGTCTTCTGTCTTCATAGAAACAACTGTGAAGGGGGATTTAAATTTTGCACTTGCAACTACATCTTCCAGGTCTTTAGGAACCATTGCTTTTGCATTTTTTGCGGCGTTTTTCAATAAATGCCAAAGTCTCTGTCACAGTTCATATAACTGTGCCCACTTACAAGATACTTCAAGTTAATAGAGCGATAAAAACCCTTTGTGAACTAGGTAAATAATTGCCATTAAGAGCATCCTGTTTTATTTTGAAGCACCACAGTTGTCGCACCATATTACAAGTCTTCTCCGAGAAAAATGGCCTTGAACAGTAGCAACTTTAAACAGACAAGAAGCTATTTCATTGGCTCCCCGACCTCCGATGCCCTCATGCCACATACACATAAACGCTGAGTCATTATCCCCCACATGTATTCCTAGATTTATAGCAAGAAAAGTTGTCTGCAGTAAAACATGGTGCTATGGGTAAGCATGGGCATGAACATCACCTGTTGCAAGTCCATACATAATGTTGTAGCGGTACCAGTTGGAAGTTGGGACAAAGTAATATCCTCTTTCATGCAGACCATGGGCCTTTTCAGGCTTTTCGATGGTGAATTTCTTGTTTTAGTTTTAACTTCCCGTTTGTGCCCTTTCATTGGTCGTTGATGAAATCTGCACTTTAAAAAGATCACAATTTTTTGCAAGTATCAGCTGCAAGAGCCTTGAACTTGAGTTTTGGGAAATCTTTTTTTAATACTTCTGTATAAAAAACTATAGTTGACTGGACTTGTAGGGTATTGGGTTTTAAATGCATAAACATTCTGTGTTTTGTTCAGGTCTGGGGACAAAAACTCATTGCTTGATACTTTTCGGCAATAATGGCTTTCGTATCTTGGGAAAGAATTTATATGACACCTAACCAGATTACGGTCATTTTCTGTATACTTCACCTTGTGTTCATTTGATCCAGGGGTTTTCCCTCTTTTGTCTTCGAAAATCAAGCATTTTTTTTTTTTCTTTTTTAGTTTGTAAACCAATCAACTTCCTTTCAGAAATAGCAAAAATTTCTTTAAAGTTTTTTTTTGCAAATTTGTATGTTTTTGCCAGAACCATCAGGAATGTTGTATGCAAACGAGCAGGTGCGTCTACTCTCACTGGGATCATCGTAATTCCCGTGTCTTCTACGGGCAATAGGTAGCATCTGCATGTGGTTGAGTAAATATGTTCCCTGGCTTTTTTCGTCAACTTTGTAGAATTCCATAAACAATATCAGTTTTTTGTTCGTTACTCAAGTTTTTGCATTGGTACTTACATGAACAGCTTCGTTCAGGAGGTGGGGGATTTTTTGCGGGGATAGTCTTTCCTTTACAAGTAACATAACTGTCTCCTTTTTCCCGAGCCCTTCGTCTTCTCTCCACTAGAACTTTCTTACGAACAGGAGGTGCTTCCATTTTTTTAGTAAGATAGAAACACTGCACTAATAAATACTTCAACGCCTGTTACACGCAACACACTTAAATAAAAT
Source organism: Homalodisca vitripennis (assembly GCF_021130785.1). NCBI lineage: Eukaryota > Metazoa > Arthropoda > Insecta > Hemiptera > Cicadellidae > Homalodisca > Homalodisca vitripennis. The sequence continues at coordinate 12,194 of NW_025776693.1, forward strand.
AATCACTACGTAAAACAACACACAAACGTAAAAGCGGCGGAGCATGCGTAGCGTCACTGCCCGCCCGGCAACAGCAAATAACTACGGAATAGACAAGGAACATACATCATGGCGGGTGGACTTACATCGTTCTCCACTTCAACCCCGCACGGCTCTTACACGGGTGCTGAACATCTTCCGACTGCTCTACAAACTAGGGGCAATTTTTCTGGCACTTACTACCTTGTCTATCTTATTACGCTTGGCTTTTACTTCGCTTTTCACCGAAAAAAGTATTTTTTTTTATTTTTGGCACTTTACAACCTTTTCCATTTTTACTACACAATTATGGTAAATCAATCCTATTTTCTCGTCAGGTACACAACCGCGTACTTACGATGTTACTGACTCGATCTCTAAGCACGTTGGAGCAATCGAGTTTCGAGTTTTTTTCGTTGACTTTTTTAGATCTCTTCAGACGAAAATGGCTCTAAATCGCAGGAGTCTGCAACAGCATTAGATTCCAGACGATACATTTAAAGGAAGGAGAGTTGGAGATAAACTCAACATTAATATTAAAAGCATACATGTTATGCTCGAATTGGTTATAAAATATTCCGAGATATTGGTTGAATATTTTTCCCTCTTCAGAAACACCGAAACACAGTTCGGTTGCAGTAAAAATCAAATTTAAAAAAAATATTAAGACTTTTATATAATTTCTTTACTTAATTTAAATTCGTCGATAAGTTTTGAGTTACAGTTATGATATCTTTAATATAAACTTACAAATCGAACCAAGTAATTGAATCTGAGAGATTTACTGAACTACTACAAATAAATCTGCGTGAAGTCTCTAAGTGAGTCTTGAGTAAATTGTAATTGAAAGAGCTCTCCAGGCTTGTAAAGCTCCAAAGCAAAGTAAGCTCAAAGAGGTGAAGACACGCGTTTCTTTACCTCAGGTGGTAAAACAACAAAATTAAATTTACTTTACTTTGGTGGAAGCACTATCCTCTCTACTCTTTGTTTGGATTTCCTTTGTAATTTCCAGAGTGTTGATGGAGTGTACCTATCTAATAGTATCCTGTGTCAGTGCAAATACACAGATTTCCTTATAATTTAACCATAAAACTATTCGTGGATTCACTATGTCTGGATGTATTACATGTACAAAGAGGGAAACAAATTATAAGTGATTCTGCGACAAACATAAATGGTCAGTTCATAAGAATCATTTTAATATACCTCCATTGTGTAGTCTATCACATTTTGCCTCTCTCTCATGGATATTACTATTTCTTTCCACTTTGGATTTAAAACACAAACTTTACTATTTTGTTTAATGAGACACCGAACTTTTTCACACTCTGAAACATTAAAATCTTTAATTAACACCTTACATAACGTGTATACATCATCCATACTTTGTATATTCTCAGTTGTGTGATACCCTGTGTATTATACTGCCAATTAAAGAGTTACACATGTTATCTCAATATATACAAACGCTATTTTCATTAATACTTCTGATGTTTAGCTTGTACATAACATTATTTTCAAGTCATCCCTTTAATTTACCCTTTTATAAGTACGAAGTTATGTTAATTCAATTATGTTAATAAATGAACCAATATTTTTGAGTATTAATGTACCCGACATCACATATGAACAGAACGAATGATTTATTGCACATACAAAGAGACAGACGGGTAGACTTCCATTTGATTTTTGATTCCAGCATAGAGTTCTTTCTTAGAATAAGAGAAACTACATACCGAATTTCAAATCCTTATGATCCTTTCTATCAAGAGTCATCTCACAGACGGACGAGCTGCCCTATGACCTTTTAATCCCAACATCGTTTTTCGTTGGACCAGGAGGAACCCATGTAGCAAGATACATTGAACATCGTAACACTGTTTTTCTTACAATTCGATAAACAAATATTTTATAGATTGAAAATTAATGGTGAATAATACATAAGATTTTTCTTTATTTATGATTTTTATTATATTATTTATTTATTGCAAAAATAATTAAGTTTCTTATATTTTTTAAATTTATGATTTATATATAATACTTTGCACATAGTTTTCTAGTAATAACTAAATGAGTTATATATATATAATATATATATAATCGTTATTGTATAATATGTTGCTGAAATACCACACTAAACAAACTCAAAACTAATTTGTGAAAACAGTCTAAAATGTAAAAGTCTTTGTATGTTTTACTCTTCTTAAAATATGCACTATAGAATTAACTGTTTAAAATTGGGATGTTTACAAAAATATTTCGTTTTCTATTTTACTATGTCATATTGAAAATATAAAACCTTATAAAACTACAAGTTATACAATACTTATGTACTAATAACTAGTTAGATTTTAAATATACTTTGAAGAAGATAGTAATCTACAAAAATCATTCCAAAATGTGTATTCTTAAAGTGTGCTCATAGTTATACTTATTTTTGCCCATACTTAAAAGTGTCGACTTTTTCATTTAAGTGTTATTATTAATAATAAAGTAAGAAATTTCTTTTTTATATAGTTTACTCAACATTTTTAACTTGTATGGCTAAGTTATAAATTCCCAAACTGGTGCAGATCGGCCCTCGTGGGTCCCAGGAGACTCTACGTACTGACCAAAAAATATGGAGGTTCTCAATTCGTAAGTAGGAGTCCACATTAACAAAATTGCGGCTGTTAATAATGTTAGTCAAATAACAAAAAAAGGCGCATAGGCGAGGATGACCACTTTAATAGTACGCTTGCTCAAGCCAGGAGCGGCAAACATGCCACAGTTGAAAGATATCAGTTATTCCTTGCTCCGAGCTGATAAGCGCTGGAACTGTGCTTACATGGAATCGCTTTTAGGTTGATGAACTTTCCTTTTTTGACATCCAGTTACAGCACAACATACTTCGACATAACTCAACATACCTCCAAAACCCCTGAGTGATTGTTAAAATGTATTCAAACCATATTTTGTAAATCAATAATATAACAATAACAGATAATTAAAAAAAAAACCGTGTAGTCTGTTTATTGTTTCCTAGTATAACCTTTTACAGATTTTAAATTGCAAGTGGAGTTAGCTCATTCAGCTCGAAACCGAAGGTGGCCTTAGCTCTTTTCAATATATCGCCATACTTTTGTCTATTTATTCCACAACTAATTTGGAGTATTTATACAATTTTTTTGGATTTAGATTGGGAATGGTAAGTCTTGTGTCTTCTTTTTTCAGACCCAAAACTACAATATTAAATAAAATAACATTATTTTTTATTTCTGTAAAATTTGGTTTTTGGGACTTAGCTCCTTTAGCTCTAACACCCTCCGTATGTTCTAGCTTTAAAAAATTTTACATCCAAATACAAATAAATGCCAAGAACTTGAAAAACCTTAAGAGAAGAGGTAGCGCACAGACGGACAGACATACGGACGAAGTAAGTGTTATAGCTTTATTTTTTCTCCATAAAATCAATGGAGTTCGTTGAACCAAGAAGGTACCTTTAAACCATGTTCCAAGTATGTAGACAATTTTTCAAGATTTGTCTCAAAGACTGGCAGAAAGACGGCATGCCCATGGGAGATAGGCCTTCAAACATTTAACTATAAATAAAAAGAATTCGTTGGAGACGAGAAATATGTCTCAAGTTTCAAGTCTCTCAGATCTTACGACACTATGGATTGGCGTGGACCTTCGGTCTGCTTGCAAATCTCTCTGCTCTTTATGAGCGTTGGTTTACAGTCGTTCTAAGGCATCAGAAATTTCGTTTAACTTAGAAATAGTGCAGGTCCAAATCATGTATGTCCATTTTCTATCAGACTGTTTACTGTGTCGGCTCTTCCGATGTATTTTTCTGTTTGATAAGGTCCTCGTACAGGCTTGTGGATTACGAGAATAGGCAGAATAGAGAAGGTTAAAAAGTTCATTGGGCTCTTTTGTTCGAAAAACTCAAAAGTTTTATTGCACATATCGCCAAATGGCTTGACCTTTAAAACGTTGATCCAAACATCAATAGTATTCATCATAAAACTAAAAGTAATACACGCAATCTAGGTACATACAAATCTTTAGGTCGTTTATATCAAGAGTTATCACGTACAGGCAGACGGACAGATAGACAGACGATGGACAACGACATAATTTCAAGACGGCCTTTTCGGGCTCTTCAGAAATGCCAAAACATGGTTATATGAATATATAGTTCTGTTGGTAGTTTCGTCTTCAGTCATGCACTCATTCTTTCTGTTATTAGCAATGTGTAAGTGGCACAAAATGGTAAATGGCAGAAAACGTTAATGTTACCAGCTTTGGGTGACGTTTTAACATAATATTAATTCTAGCATTAGCTTTTACAAACAACCATGCTTATAAGCATGCATGTATATGGAAGTAGTTTGTTTTGACTTGTCCACATTAACTTTGGAGAGTTAGAAGCAGATTTACTTAGGCTTGCTCTCGAGCTGGTTAAACAGTTGAGTCCGAGGGTGGTTTAGTTTAATATTAAACACGTACGAAATGAAATTACAGTTGTAATTAATACTAGTTGTATCATTATTTATTTATGCCACTTTGCTTGTAATATGACATTGTGATAAAACAATGATTTAACATTCAAATAATTCAAAATCGTGCTTAATAATTATTCTTTAATTATAAATAACTTTCATTGTACCGCTTTAATCATATATAATTCTGTCCTATCTTGAGTAATATGATACCTGGAGTATAGAAGAATATGGACTAGATAGAAATATATATATCAATGCAATAATTACATTCTATGATTTAGATCGTAGGAAAAATTAGCTCCTTACTGGCGGGGGAAAGTGTTATTGATAACTAAACATTTTAATACAATTTAAAATTAAAAAAACTTATGACAATTATACTATTTGTATTTGGCCACTATATTCTAGAATCATTGACCCAGTCTAAATTTAATACGCCCACAAACAAGTTTTTTCCTTGAAACCTATGAAGGAATTTACTATAAAACATAAATGGATTACATAATACCTAATAAGTTATCATTTAGTAAATTAATGAGTGAATATTTTTAAATATTGAATAGGCCAGATGTGAATTTTTAATTAAATATGGCTGATCGTTCCCAACATATAAAACTTTAGAATTTTGAAAAGATGAATTTGTTAAACACTGATAAATGCAACACTATGTCGTACACCAGAGCTCATGAAATCCTGCAGTTCAATTATACGCTCTATGGTGTCACCCTTCAGAGAGTTACGAGAACCCGTGACCTTGGAGTTCTCCTTACATCAACGCTGGACTTTGGTGAGCACATTCGCAGCATCGTCAGTAAAGCAGTCTCAATCCTAGGGCTTATATGCCGCACCTGTCGTCGTGGTTTCTCTGCTACTGTAGTCGGGACCCTGTATGCTGTTCTGGTCCGTCCGGTCCTCGAATTTTCTTCTGTGGTCTGGTCCCCCTACCAGGTTGGACACATCTCAATGCTTGAATCTGTTCAAAAGCGTGTGTTCAGAACTGTTGGTGTGAAGCTTGGTTATCAGTATCTCGATGTCGATTTGGAGACAATGTCTAATTTTCTTCACCTTCCACCGCTGTCAGTTCGCAGAACCTTAATGGACATGGTTTTCCTTTTTAAGATCTTGAATGGGATGATCGAATGTCCAGCCATTCTTCAGGCAATAGACCTTCATATACCTCGTAGTCAAGCACGGAGCTCCCAACTGTTCACCAGACGTCACCATCATACCAACTACCTTTACCACGGTACGATCCCGAGGCTGATGAGAACGGGCAACAGTATGTGTTCTGACGTGGACTTCTTTGATCCGTCTTTTCGTCACTTCAGGAGAAACGTACTGGCAGCTATAACTTCACCAACTGGAGCCTGAAAATCGACAGTGTGTTCTAAGTGATGAGTGCCTGGGTGGTGCCTTTAAAGGGCCACATCGTGCTTTATGCACGAATATTGGCTGTGATAGCAACTTAATAAGGGTCCACATAGTGCTGCGATGTTATATATTTGCTATCGTTACTGTTATCTATCTGTTATCTATATTTTATTATTTATGTTATTGTTACAATGTATTATATAGTTTATGTCCATTGTTATTGTCCTAGTTACTTATATTGTTATGTACTGTTATTAATTTATTATTGTATATATTATTGTTGCACGCTGCTTCTAAGTTACTAGTCCTCTTCTGAGCTAATTATTGATATTTTGTAAAATGGTGTATTGACGTAAATGAAATAAATAAATAAATAAATTTGTTTTTTGGGTATAAAGAAACAAGAATATTGACTAATACTTTAAAAATTATCTGGAAAAGTTTAAAATTTCCTTTTGCAACTACCTAAATTTTGAAAGATCTTAAATTTTGCAACTTATTTGGTGAGACCATAAACTATAGAGGACACAAAATTTAAGTAATAAACTCATTTAAGGAGATAGGAATAACTCTTTGGGGCAATTATGGTGCCGTAGGCTACTATTTCTTCCGCTTACTTATGTATCGTTGTTTAACGTTCCGACATCGGATCAGTGGTTCTGCCTCTTTTCATGGTCTCTTCAGTTTTAACAGAACGTAGATTATATGTACTGTAAATCTATGTGATTAGTTATACCTAGGCTTCAGAACACCGAATAATATTTAGAGATTTTAGTGTAGGGGAACTAATTTGTATATATTCATGACGTAAACAGATATATCAATATACTCTTAATAATAACATAACAATATACTATTATATCTTTACAGTTTTTATTTCCTTTACGCTTAGCACTATAAAAATGATTTAAAACCAATAAAAACTTACTTCAAGTATTCAACGTAACTACTTTATTTGTATATTTATTAACTTTTTATACATTTAATTGTATTATAATCTAATAAAAAGTTAGTTGCGTGATTTTATGTTTGCAATAAAAAGATAATTACTCTAATTCCTATTTATACGTTAAAATTATGGATATCAATCATATATTTCATGAATACAGTAATATATCTACATAGTATAATAATATTACTATGAAAATCTTCATAAATCTGGAGTAAATGCGTGATTAAAATCAAGTGGTTATTAAACTGCATAATGAAAATATATTGAAAGTCTTGTGATTGTTCAAAAAACAAATTATGAATTGTGATTACTACAAACACAAATAAAAACTACAAATACTAAGTGTTGCAGGTCTATAAATTGTTGGTTTAAACTAAAGAGATTATTACGTTCATAAAATACATGCATAAAATTAATTAGGTTCATTAATCATTTTTACTGAAAAATTTAACTAACCGAATATCAATCTTATATTCATTTAAATACGTTTTATGTTTAATTCAACAAGTATGACTTAATGAATTTGAATAAAATTACGTTATAATATTATCATAACATAAATATAGAGTCTCATCAAACATGTATGAGTAAGGACAAAATCAAGAACCACATTTTTATCACTTACAAGAATGACTTATTTTGCCTTTTAAAATTCGATATTATGGCTTCAACAGCAAGAATATATTTTGACAAAATTGTCAAGTTTCATACATAAATAACTCTTAGTTTATTGTGAATGCAAATATTTAAAAACATGTTTTATACTCACTACTGCACTTATAATCGTTTATTCACACCGTCTTAAAAAAAATCATAAAAGGCTACCATGCTTTACTGCACAATAATAAAAGTAACAAATATGACCTTGATGGTTGTCCTCTTGGAAAAATGTGAAGCATTTTTCCTGTGTCTGTTCCCTGTCACTTTCTGAAAAAAATAATCAGTGTAATATATGTAACTTATATCGAAAATAGGTATGTAATAAATTTATATTACATGTACAGCTAGAGGTAGGAAAAACATAAAAATACATTCATATGGACATCAACATAATCTGAAATTTAGTTCTTGGTCCAAGCGTGATAAAAACAACATTTAATCATAAATTACAACACAATTACACATATTTTATAATAGCCAATAAATAGAAAAAATAGTGGATAGTGAGTAATAGTTTACCATCAGTAATTATGATAAGGTTATGGCACGCTGTTAATTTTTGAATACTTAGTCATAGAGTCAAAAAATGAGACAGTTTAAGACTGTGAAGCATATATTCGCTGTATATAGCAGTGTAAATATAAACGTTTATAAATGATATGTGACGTTACTAAATCCACAAATTCATCTTTTATTGTATTGTCAATAAAGCGATTTACCTTACTGCTGACATGGCAACAGGCTTACGGGAGATTATTGTTTCATGTCTCACCGAACTGACTTCATCTCGCGCTTCCGATATTGTAATATATGTGTATATTCCTTTTCACTCGTTCAACTTAGCATTGTGGGCTTCTTCACCTAAAAAAAGTTATTATCAAATTATTATACTGTTTAGTTTTATTTTCAAGTACAAACAGAAAATAAAACTCAATATTTTATTGCCGTTAAAAATGTAGATATAAATATATGGAATATATGATTAATATTAAAATTTCAATATTAACTCCACCATGTCAATTTGACGCTTTTCCATTCACATATAATTCTTTTGCAACTTTCCTACTGTCAATGCCAGTGCCATTTTTCCGAATGAGGTGTCTGATATGTATATCAAAAACTCGCTCACATAAAACTTCTCAGACAAGAAAATAATTTTTAACGTCTTAGGCATTTGTGTATTATTAATTAAAACTGGCAACTGTTGATAAAAGTGAAACCTGACTGGGAAAACAACTATTCATTGACTGCCGTTCTGTATATCCTATTTCGGTACCACTTTCTGCGTGCTTTTTTTGTAAGGTACACTTAAATAATCAGAATTAAAATATCTGAAAATTGCATATACTTGGTAAAATTAAGATTTGCCTTCTTTAAGGCTGATTGGTCAGACTCCTATAATATTTTTAACAATTATTCGAATCAATTTCTTTTGGAGCTTCTTTTAAAAATTTGAGCGAGCCTCCACTTTGTATGTGGGTAATATTAGGCCGTAATAAGCCCATAATACCGTCCGACTTTTAAGAATTTCATGTAAGATTGTGTAAAATGTTGGATACGGTCAGAGAAAGCCTTTTCTTCCAAATGTTCCTTTGGTTTTCAACTCAAGCAGAGAATCATATAATTAATATATAGCTCCAGTTTCCTGTGCATAGAGATGAGCAAGGCAATTGCGTAGAATAAAAATAATCAGGCTGAGAATGGATCCTTGAGGGCATCCATATCTAAATTTTAATGTAAAAGACAGAAACAAAACTACTAAGGTACTCTAATCCTACTGTTATGGTCTTAACTAGATCCCTTTATACGGACGTGCACTCTATATACTAAGACTCAAGGTTTTGACACTATAAGATCTGAGACGGTGCACTAGGCGGAGGGTACAATGGATCTTAACACACATTCCTTTTAAGTCGATACTTCTCACTAAAGCTATGTAGTGTAATCAAAATATTTTTTTGATTAGTAAGCTCCGAGTGAATATTCAGTACAATTTATTACTAAATTGTTAACTATTAAATATTATCTGGTTTGTCTAAAATAAAAACCACAGTTCTAAATAAAAATAATGGTTTTATTTTAAACTGGCAAATTAATAAGTTCAAAGTTTCAGAATTTTCATCACTCTATTTTCCACAAAGAATTGACAAACCGTGTAGTAAATTTAAAAGTTCCTTTGGCATGAAATAAAAATATCAAACTACAAATCAGAGCTCTCTTCTAAAATAAAATAATAAAGTTTTAAAGAAAAAATCAAATACCACTTAAAAATAACTAAAATAAAAATGTTCACTTCTTAGTTCACTCAAAATTCAAAATAAAACTTCTCTTTCCACTAATTATACCTTAACTGTCAAGTCTTTGCAGCTTAGATACAAATCTTTCAAAAAATAATTAATGTTCAATTAATTTCTAATTATTAATTCACAATAAAACAGTTCCAATTAAATGTTATAAATTACAAAATTACCAAATCTCAATTAAAGTTATTAACAAAGTTCATTTTTAATTCACTTTTCTTGCCAGTATGAAACAAATACAATTTGTATGCTCTATTGTTCATCGAGAATCAGTTATTCAGATTGTTCTGTAGTTTCTATGAATTTAATTTTTTCCTGTAAAAAGACAACAAAATATATTTAATATCAGATCTGGAAGACTATTTCAATATAACGTACAATAAATTTGGTGCTTACCTCAAAATCCCTCGCGGAAAAAATTAAGAAACACGGCGCACTGTAATCAACTTAATTCACGAAAATTACCAAAAGAAGGGTGAAAATTATGAGTTGGCGCTTATCCTACTCCCCCCTCCAATCAATTCTGCTGGACATCCGCGGTGTTCTCTCATTGGTCCAGCTGTATCAAACAAGGAGAACAATAGCCGTAACAAGACAAGTTCTAATCAATTCAAGGCAGTCAACCGCCTTCCTAACAATTTAAAACTACCAGTAGTAACTTACCAAAGGATTACATATTCGTTTTTACCATAATTTCTCACAATATAATTTAAAATTAAATCCCAATATTTCGTTCCAAAAATTTTCATTTAATTAAAGTTTTAATTATAAAATAAACCAATGTAGCTTTAAAAACGCTACAGGTCATTAAACCTACTTAGTTATTTCACTTAAGTTTGAGCATTTCATATCCTCACACTCGTTGTAAAAAAACACTCCTTACGATAAAGAAAATTCTCATTCTTTCAACCATTCTCTTGCAGACATGAGGACTCAGCATTATGCCTTGTTAACATTGAGAATGTGCAGGTGTTCCGGGATAACTTGCAGGAGTTGCGGAAGGACAGAAGACCGTGGCGCGCAAGTGTTGGTAAATGGTGCCGTGAACAAAGTGTACAGGACAGGATTTACTGCAGCATTCAGCGGTAACACGAACACGAACACCAAACCACGCGAACACCTATCATAGAAATGAAATATATTGAAAACCGTAAATAATATTATCGTTTGACCATTGTTTTGATCTATTTCAGATGATTCTGTTTTAATGTATTACATTAAATGTATTATAAAAAATGGAGGTTGTTACAACATAATAACAACATTCATTAGTACTCATCGTTAAATCTAATTTTCATATCAAACAAAACAGTGTTGTAGTAAGAAATAAATGTTAATAATGATTATATTTAGTCATATTATTTAATTAGGAAAAAAGACATATGATATTTGTCGTAAAATCTAATCAAGAAATTAAAAATTACGAACATAGAAACCACTATGTATTTTTTATCTTTAATAATGTTCTTTGGTTAAATTGTTTGACTATACTCACGGTGTGATTGCTGTGGTAACATTTCTGAGATAGTTCGAATACTCAAACGCATCATGAGCCAAGGAGATATCTGGAAAGTGTGAAGAGAAGCAGATGATGATAATTCTGTCTTTTAAAAGACCACCTCAAAATTAGTACTTTCTTTATGTATGAGAATAGGAAGGCAAGTCACAATAAACGATCAATCTTTAAAACCTGCTCCCTTATGTATGTATTATATTACAAGTGTGGTAGGTTGCCTTCGTTTGCCCAGTGGGAGGCGAAAGATCTTCTCTTGGGTTCGTGGCGAGGAAGGTTGTATAAAATTTTCAAAATAAAACAACGGAGTCGAACTAATATATGATTTATTAAAATTAGCGCACTCTTTGGATTAGATTAATAAAACAATTAGGATTGATTAATACATAATTAAGAATTTAGAATTTGGCTTCCGAAAATGTAAAATATGGATAGAGAGAGAGAGGGGGGAGAGGGCCTAAGTTAACGTCTGTCGCGTTCCGCACAAGTTAGCCGACTCCACGAGCATGCCCTCAACATCGCCCGATCCTCCCGCTGCCAAGGCTCCAGACCAATCAGAGCGCGTTTCGTCTTAGGATGGTACTCTGAGAGGTGCTGTCGCCTAGGCGATTCATTTAGTAATTAACAAAGTACATGGTGCTTTTAGACTGCTCATGGCCTGCGTACAACACAAATATTGCTGATTTCAGCGCATTCCGTACACGTGGCTGCGACAACACTGGTGTTGTCGCATCACAGCGGGCTTCAATTTAATGCATATACAGGCTGTGGCAGAACTCCTGTCCTTTTCTTATGAAGTGGCCTTAACGCCTATATTTTCCTATATCAATCCGGATGGCACTTGATGTGTACGGCAGCATTGTTACATATTGTGGAGGTCTTACCAGTATAAAGGTGGTTAAAATAATCACTAAAGTAACAATAAGACATTTTCGTAGTATTAGGTTAAACTAATTTATTTGTAAAAATTTTTGGGCGTTAACACCGAGGTGTCACATAAGTAGCATAGTAAACATGGTATATAGTGCACATATCAGCAAGAAAGTGCAACGACGGAAAATGCTGTTTTCGCCGTTATCCTCATACCAACAGAATCCGTGGAAGCCACAATTTATTCCAGATCACTACTTGCATTTATCGAAACACTTTCCTACCGGGAAAGAATTCCAACAATCCCGTACCATCTGTTACATTGTCCTCTATCACCAACTCGCCTCTTTAAATTGACCAAACTATAAATAACAATATTTACCAGTTCACGCCCCTTCCTATTGGTACGTTGTCGACAGTAAAATATTCTTTTAAAACATTTAGTACTGTTTCTCACTCCTAAAATCGGTGGTGTACTCATGTGTGTCACTTTTTATGCAGTTTTACTATTACATTCCAAGTATTAAGAGCAAATTGGCATAACCCACGACCACGTTTTATCTTGAAATCGACCACCAGCCGCAAGCTTTACATACAGTTAAAATCAAAAAGGGAGGGTAATTAGGAAGAAAAGCTTTGAAATTTTTTTAACATACAATACTTTTGCTTACGGCATTTATAATCTAACAAATAAATGGATATATAGAATAAAATAAACGACAAGAAATAAGAATGTTTGCGCATTAATCGAGAGTAACTATTTTGCAATATGAACAGTTTTAAAGCTATAAATGATATTTATGTTTAGTGCTTACTTTACTGGTCAGTAAAGTATTTAACTTATTTGTAGTGTAAAGTTTGCTTTATCCAAAAGCAAGCAAAAATTACAAACAAATACCATCCACTTAGATATTGAGATTATTGATATTCTATCAATCTATCACAAGACAGATTTTTGAAAATTCTGAAGACAACAGTTTGAAGAGGGAATTGAAATAATAGTTGTTGTTCTCAGTGTAATTTACAACATCAAATATATTCGGCTCACAGATTAAAGTTTAAAAAGTTAGCAACACGTGATTAGAGACTAACATATAATTTACGAATAGCCTATATTTTAAACTCTTGTAAAGAAATGTAATACAACATTAGATGAAAAATATATTGCAGAGTAAGAATAAAAACTATGGAAATAAGTCCCAAATGATCCAGCTCTCATAAAAATGCCACCTTATAAAACCATTATTGTATATTAAGTTTTATCTTACTTCGTACAATAAAAATAATGAATAATTTTATAAGTTATATAACGCCTAGGACGTAATGAAAGTATATCCTTGATAACTATTTCTATTTTCCCTCATTATTGTTTACTAATTATTAATTATGTATACTAATGCTGAATACTTTTTCTCGTAGAGCTTAAATATTTTTTTTTATTTTCTTAATGCAATAACTGATTGTTTAAACAATAATTGTTTGATAATGGTTTAAAACATTTTTTTAATTATTTTTATGACTCTTTCGTATCTACCTATGATAATAAAACTTAGTTCATATATATATATATATATATATATATATATATATATGTGTGGTGTGTGTGTGTGTGTGTGTGTGTGTGTGTGTGTGTGTATATATATATATATATATATATTTATAGAGTAAGTAAATGAGGTCAATTCTATACAAAGTATGTAAAATAATATGTGTGATTAGTGTATAAGTAAAATAAATGCTTTACTTATAAGAAACATTCATCGCATCCTTTCAATAGCAGAGCTTTAACCAAAGTGTTATGACCTCCAAGATAAAGTGAACAGATTGTACGGTTGGAACGGTCTCCTCTTTCTCCAGACTTCACATTTAATACACTTTTGTATATGGTTCAAATTTAACTTTTTTCTTTATTAAATTCTTTTATACTTATAAAACCCTTTTTTTCTTTTCACTGATGAGGATGGTAAATAAATTCGCCTTTACTGGTCCTGCCGAAGTTTCTGTAATGACGATATTAAAATATCTCTTGGTTTATTAAAAGTAATATCCATAGATAATTCATCTGTACACATTTGAATAACTACAAATAATATACACATATAATCAAACCATTGCGAAAATACAAAAAGCTTTCCGTGAATGTAGTAATAAGATCACCATCAATATTATGAGTATGCATTAGAATTAAATATACATTAAAAATTAATCAGTGAGACAATTAAACGTTTCCTATTGCGTTCCAAGTATTATTCTTTATTTAAAAAATACTTTAATGAGTGGAATATCATTTTCTTTCAATTTCGTGGAAATTTAACTTAATTGTCAAGCATTTAGTTACCAAAACTTCTTGGAATGTTGCATAACATGTATTTGCGACCTAAATAAACTTCGTACTCTGGTAATCAACCTAATACACAAAAATTTGCTGATGCGTATAAAAGGGAGCGTGGAGAGTAAAAAATCAATAAAAAAGAAAAAAAATGAATAATGGAGCAAACTAGAAGTCTCTAATGTTTCTTTATCAAATTTGGTTGATTGTTGTAGAAATTTACACAGTTTAAATTACATTTAAAGTTAATGTAAGGCAGATAAGACATTCACTGTATAGTTAATTTCTTAGGACACAAAATCTTAAAAAGATTTATTACAAGAATCTAGAAACATCAACAATCATGATTAACATTCAATTTATTAGGTTTGGTTCTGTCCAACCAACCGAAGCCCATTAGGAAGTCCTGGGAATACCAATAACTGGTTTTGCCATGTCATCTCTTATTTTTACCAGCTAGTATGTGAAACACATGTAAGACCACTGTTAAACAGTAACTGGACTATTACTATGTTACAGTAAGTATTTATTCTTTTTAACAATCAATCATTGATGATTTGAAAAATAAGTTCTAATAATTTAATTACTTAAAACACATTCGCAGTACAAAGGGTGAACAGTTAATGAAAGGGCAAAATGAAGGGCCAATAGTATAAACTTAAATTATTTTTAAACCGAAAGTTACATTTTAAATACAAGTTACATTTTATCAAATAACAGGTTTAAAAGCATGCATCAGTGCTTTCTTTGATTAATTTTATCAAATAAGGTTAATTGAAGTGTTACTTTATAAACAGACGATTATTAAATACTACAGAAAAGTTACGTAATTAAATTTGAACCTTTTCTTTGTTATATTAATTATGAGTTTAGGGGTAATCTCCCCATAAACGTATATAAACTTGGTATTTGTTTAATCCTATTGGTTTTATTTAGCAAGATTCCTAGATTTTCAATGCATATATAGACTAGAATGTGTTCTATGATGGTGCGTGTCTAATTAAATTATGGAATTTTTAGTCTATTTATATTATGTATGTTTTGTTTGTCGATAGAATGAACATCTCGATAGCAAAATTATTTATGGATTACGTAACTTCGCATGCAACTACGACGAAGTCTGTTACATGTGACATGGTGCAACTTTTAAGTCATAAATATTCTCACTGCTCTTGAAGCTATATCTCATGCACTTACTGTAAACATTTATCATGCTTAGGTTTGAGTTTAGAAATATTTATTTTAGCCTAATTACGAAATTCACAAAATTGTATACTTCACAAGAATGTAGTTTTATGAGTAATTATAAAATATTTGGTCATAGGCATTGTTTAAATAAACGTCTATCCTTAAAAATTCTATCCGTATTCAAAATCTATTGCATCACTAGTAAGTAAATAAATCATAATATAACCACAGAGGAGGCACGCGTATCATTTTATATTTTTTTATGATAAAATACCCTTAAAGTTTGCAAAATTAAAAAAAATATCGAGTAATTCACTTAGAATAGCACACACGTGGAAAACTTTAATATAATATCCAACGAGTGGGTGATGAATAGTTTTAACGAGAACGCTGTAATAGTGTTGTCCTTGTAACCTTGTGTGCTCGTGTTCCGGTTACAAAGCACTTTCCTGAATTCATAACTTACTGCTGTAATCACAAGCAATCTTTTTAGAAATTAATTTTCTGTTAGTACAGACGTTATTTAAACTGTAGTTTCTATTGTTTACGTATGCCCATTCCATGTATTCTTTAAAAACATTGTAATAAAGAGTATTTAACAGGTTAAACTTGATAAAATGGCTTTTTGTGATTAAAATGGGATGTATTGAACACAAAGATTCCTTTTACTTGGTCAGGTGTCTGTTAGGTTAGTCCAATAATTGGATCCTGGAAGTTACTAGAGGCACAGGTGTGCTTCTGTATTATCGAACCTACGTTTTCTGACTTTATCTTTTGTTCCCTCACCACTCGTAAATGTAAAATAGATGTGTGTATTGATGTTCCAATTTCGTTATGATTTATAGATCTTACTACCACATTGTACTGTTGTTGAACATTGAAAGATACTATACTTACATATTTACAGGAATAATATATGTGACATTCCTTTCATCAAGCCATATCATAAGTATGTTACGACTATATTGTTGTACTTTAAACAAACATTAGAAAGCACTCTAATTATATATTAATATATTACAGGAAGCGTTCACATCTAGCATCCCTTTTAGCCTTGCTATAACTATTTGATTTTGCTCTTGGACAGGTTCCTAACAATTTTGTTATAGTTAGAATAGTTATATAGAACATATCGATGAGCCAAATTTGTCTTATATACAGGGCGGCGCAAAAGTCACTGGACAGTTGGTTAAAACAAGACTAGATTTATTTTGAAATTATTTTTTATTACAAACAATACCTACAATTATTTTCAAATTGCTTTCCATCTTCATTACTACATCTTTGAAGTCTTTCTGGAATACTGTTACATACTCTACGGCATAGTGTGGGATCATTTTTCAAATCATAAAATGCGTCATGTATGTAATCTTTCAGTTCGTCAATAGTATGAGGCTTTCGAGAATAAACAGAGTCCTTGACTACTCCCCATAGGAGGAAATCCATTGGTGTGAATCTGGTGAACGTGGGGGCATGTCAATATCTGCCCTTCGACCAATAACTTTTCTTTGGAAACGTTCGTTTAAATAATCGCGAACGGCAGTGGCGTAATGTGGTGGAGCACCATCGTGTTGAAAGTAAAGTTCTTGAAAGTTTTCTGCAAACGTCATAAGTCCTGGTACCTACCGCATAATTCTGAAGCATATCCAAATATTTATCACTAAAAAGGCATAATTACCAACATTTAGTAATTATATCAACATCATGGACGAAATTTATTGTACTACGTCTTGCTGTTATTTTTTTCTTCTTTTAACCAACTATCCATTGACTTTTGCGCCACCCTGTATATAAGTAAGAATCCGTTGAACTTACAGCTATTTTAAAGCTTCCACAGTATAAAAATCATCCATAGTATTATATAATTTAATTTATTTTATGTTTGTATAATTTTAGTAATGATGTATAAGCACCAATATATAGGTTTTAACTTCTTGTGTAATGAAATTTTCGTATAATTTATTATTTTATTAAAATAAATTTGTTTAAATATCTGTTAAAATAGAGGAACAGGTTAATATTATAAAACCATGTAATATTTATTGTAATTGGTGGTCCCGAGTTAGTAAAAATGGACAGGAGGTACCGGAAGCGCGCCCCTCCCAAACTCGGAGCAAAGCATTAAAAAAAAAAAAACACATGCCACTAGTGGGAAGGGAGACAAAGAGAGACAAGATTTCGAGTACATGATTTATAATTAATGAGGTGGCAAACATTTTTACACAAAATACAACAAAATGAATACCCTTGCCTACAAAGTAAAATAAATATTTAAACTGCAGCACCACGGTGCACCGCGTAACTTAAAACTAAATAACAAAAAATAAATATAATTCCAATATTGACAATAACATAATAAATAGAAATTTGGTATATAAATAACAGAATGAAATATAGAAATTTGACAAAAATAACATAATATAATATAGAAATTTGACATAAATAACATAATAGAATATATAAAATTTGACATAAATAACATAGTTTCAGGTACGGCAGTAGTAAATATAAAAATTTTAACTGGTAATTTTTTTATGAACTGAGGGGAGGGAAAAGGTTGTAGAATTTCTAGGCCCACTATTTTTAAAAAAGTAATTTTGTTTCAAGTTTGTAGCCGAAAAATAAAAAAAAAATATTTAAAGCCAATTTTTGAAGGAGGCGGGGGCTTAGTTGCCTCCACGAATCCGAATTAAAGGTGAAAATCCTCCCCTACAGATCATGTCCCTAAACTAAATAAATACTAGTTAGCTTAACACTGGCCCTCCTCCAGATATAACATCTGGCAGCGCTCCATACAACCCAATCCTCTCAAGTGGTACAAGAAGAAGGAAAAACATTTTGGATCCAACCTTGTTCAAGACGGATAGGAGCACAGACACTCCCGTTGGATACCGGTACAGTAGCGCTGGCAGGGCGCGGGCATTCAATTTTAGTTTGCCGGTAAACAGCTGGTCCGTAATCAGTCAAGGTCAACCACCTGACCTCGACCAATCAGTCCATCCAGGCAGAAAATAATCAATACTTTGACGGAGTGACTCCCCCACCGACTGACAAAAGTGGCCGAGGTGGGAAAGGTAAAAGATAAAAAAAATGTCCAAACTGAGCCCCGGCTCATGGTGTAGCAGTATTTCTTTCTGAGAAATATCTTGCATAGACAATTATTACAAATAAAATATCGATCAGTAATACAGTACATTGTTACATTGTACATATTCAAAACTAAACCAATTAATCAACTAGTTAAATATACATAAAAGTCAGTTCAGCATACGAGGTCAGTGTTATAAATAACATTTAAATGTTCTTGTCCACACTTCGTCGAAAATTGCTTATGCAGTTACGTTCTTAATATAATAACATTGCTGTCTTTAAAAACTTCAGTCAACGGACGTTAAACATGACTTTAATGGCCTTCCTCAGTGAAGCTGGTGTATTTAAACAACGTAATTGCGTTAGTAATGTTTCGGCGTAACATAAACGGAAAAGCATATTTGTTTGCTATACATAAACCCATTTGTGTATTATAATACCCTTTGCTTTAGTAATTTTTATGTTTCATATAAAACGTTATTATGCGGCTTTGACCCTGTGATTAGTCACATATCTGCTGCCTACTAGGGTGTTAGCTACTCGGATGCTCACCTTTATGATGTAATTACAGTCAGTTGATTCGTTTATTTTAACCTAGTTTGTAATTATGTATTAGGTATCAACTAACATGGTACCATGGTACACATGGTATGGTAGGTGTATATGGTATTAGGTTGTGTGGTAGGTTATGTATTTGGTATTATGTTATTACTTGAAGAAGAGATCTGATTGCAGATCTCGAAACGTAGTGTTACTGATTTCTTGTTTAATTGAACGATGGCAAATGTCCGGAAAAATCCTGTTTCTTTCACAATCCATCCATCGTCAAAAAATAGCCTTCAAACAAAGAACAGTCAGTTGGCTGCTCGTTTATTTTTGTATATAGAACCATAAAATATAAATAGTATTCTATAATAAATTACCTTTAATATTCAGCACATGGAAAGAATATTTCATCTGAAAGACCCTTGAAATTTTATTGTTTCCTGTAAATTAACAGATAAATTTAATAATGTAACAATTCCGCTTAAAACATTAGATTATTCTGTAAAATGTTATATTTTTTAATCTTCAAATATTAAGGTACAAAAACTTAAAACTTTATCTAGAATCATTATTAATATCGAAAAGTAAAAAAAGCGAAGTATTGTTTTTCCTAGTACAAAGTTAAGATAGCTGCCATTGCAATTGACACTTAAGAAATTAGTTGTCAAGCTCTGTATTAGACTTAATAATTCTTATATCTGATAAAATATACTCTTCTTATTTTGATCTTCTAACTACTTATTCAATAATCTGGAAATGTGACAACCAGTAAAAGATGTTAAATAAATATTGAAAATTATATTTAAAAATATGAAACGTACTACAGGGTTTAATATATTTTTATTATAAAACATCAGCCTAAACAATACTTCGATGAGGATTTTTTTATAAATTTTATAGAGATAAAATATGCTGTTTTGCTATATACGTTCTCTGCGTAGTGCAATTTTTTTGCACAAAGAACTACTGAATTCTAAAACGGTTATCTCTCAATAATATATTGTTAATAATTTGAAAAAAACGGATTAAATGATAGACGTTACTTGCTTTTGTAAAAGACCACAGATTAATCAATATGAATATAATATAAAACTTGAACATAATAAACCAATAAAATAAAGTATGAAGTTACTCGAAAGTACGTATCATAAGCGTTACACAGAAATATGGATGGACTACCTGCCATCTTACCTTTTGACACAAAAATAAATTTATTTATCCTTGAGGAAGCCTTTGCACCTATTTTTATAACTCTATAATGAGTTTTTGTTAATAAATAAATGAACAGACGGACAGAATGCAATTTCCACGCTAAAATTAATAGGTGTGTTTCTCAGACGAAAAGGAATCTTTGTAACGATTTCCTGGAACGTTTCCATGAAGAATTGTTGCGGAAAACTGATAAATTGATGTATTGTCGTTTTGTATCACAAAAATCAATAAGGTTCTTCCTTAGACAGAGAACAACTAATAAATAACTAAGTGGTTTATCCGATATTCCTTTATTTCCAGATATATTGCGTTATCCAACACGTGTTGCTTTAGCTGTTGTAGGCATTTTGTAATAAAATGACCAAGATATTCTTTTCATAAAAACTTATAATACAGATATAAATAAGATAAATATTTGTTTTTTATGGACCTTGAGCAATACTACAAGGATATATATCGCCAGGAACAAAACAAATAAAAAGGGCTTTCCTTACTATTAGTTATTTTTAAGAAACATATCCCACAAATATATAAAAAAGTAATGCAATTTAAGTTTATAAGAGACCAAGTAGAAACAAAGAGTAAGGCAAGATGGAAAATCACTATTTATTTGGCTCTTTTCGTGGACCGCCATTTCTAACGGGGTCAACCCCTGTAGTGACAATACATTTGAATTTGGATGTCACTTCAATAATGAACTATTTATAATGTTTGAAACTGTGCGACATATTTTCTGTTAAAGAGTTTTAGAGAGTCATAGGAATTGTTTAAAATAATCTAGGAGAAATCAGTTAATTAGTTAAATAAAATACAGACGGATTAAACTCAACATGTAGTATACTTATAGAGCGTAGAAGTTGAAGCTTTGAACTTTGGTGTGCCTGTTGGACTATAATGTACTGACTAAAATATTCATTTTTTGATTATTTTAGATGTGGTAACATGTCATATCGTACAAAGGTATTTTGTGGACGAGGATTTTGAAAACGTTTCGCTAATGATGTACGAATTTATTTTATGCTAGACAAACAATAAAATAAATTTGAATATGTTTCATTAATTATGCTAACATATTTAAATTAAGTAGGTAAAATTTAATATAACTGTTACAGTAGTAAAAATGGTAATTTATCGATGAATAGGATTCACAGACACGATAACGTACTCATTTCATTTGAAAAATATTTTACGTTTGACAGGAAGATGTCAAGTGTCACTGATACTATTGGTATAGCTTCAAGTACTATTCCCACGTCACTGCACAGTAGTTGAGGTGATAAAAGGATTTGATTATTCTGTCATTTCCAAATCAAACAATGAAATATTAAACACTTTATGAGAGTTGTTATTGTTTGGAGTACACGTAAACCTTATAGTACGAAATTGATATGTTTTGAGTTTAAATTTTGTAAAACACGTTTGTTATCAAAATAACATGTTGTAATGTTTTGCTAACTGTTGGGTTTAACATGTTATAAAAGTATAAAATATTTCTTGAAATTTCGTGTCAATATTGGGTTGCAAATAAGCACTGTGGTATCTCGATCAAAATACATCTTTTTAGAAAGGAATACATAATAACTTCCTTGAAATGAATAAAAACTATCTAATTAATGTTTAGTGCGTATCTGAACACGATTTAGACTTCTGTTTTGATACAGACAAATACAAAACGGTTTAAAACATGTTAGTTTTATTACATATTGTAGATATCACTTCACTGTCACACAACGTAATGTAGATGTGTCTCTGGTAAATTGCTTACTAGCTATTTCTGACCTTATTCTCATTTTATAATGTACAATACGGATTAATTTCATATCTTAAAACTGATTTATCAAGGTGAAAAGAAGAATATCACAGTGAGTGGATAACAAGTGAAGTGTAACATTAGATTGACTGAACAGTGACGCTAATCTCAGTCACTTCTGTTTTGATGTAAAAGGTGAGTTAAGGATAACTCTTTAAGTTATTTCAGGCGAAGATTTATACTGTAAAGTTCTCTTGTTTGTTGTTGTCACTTGGGGCTGGGTTGTTACCCTCTTTCATTCTAGGACGCAATTTACAATATTGGTTTGCTCACAAACTTTTAATATGCTTACATATTACAACAGGGCATGCTTTAAATGTGTATCAATATTTAAAGGTCTACTTTTTCAACTTAATTGGATATATTCAACAATTGTATAGTATTTATTTATAAAGCAATAAACGCTCGTATTTTTATAAACTAATTTAGTTATCTAGAGTATAAATATCTAAAAAAAAACTGTTATTTCAACTTATAGAGTCGCATTTCAAGCATTAAGTTCACTTCTACCTCAATACTAACTAAATTACATCTTTTAAAGATTAATGTCCATGACGACCATTATCACTGTTTTATTCGGATCCTTACCCATACAAATTCTACACGCAACGATTCCAACCTGACACAGGTAAAACTGTTCAAAAACGTACTGGAGTTATTTCAAATATTTAAAATTAGTGAAAACATATGCTTTCCATTCATTAAGTATGATTTTCACTGTGTTAATTAATGATTTTATTTACAAAAATTTAGCGTCTGTCCTTATTTACAAAGAACTTATGCATTATAATGAACGTTTGTTGTTCAAACATAATAAGGTAAAACGGTATTGATATTGTTTATGTATATATTTTGCTTATAAAATTGAAAATTAAACATATTTAAGGGAAAACTTAGAGTTAAACTATGTTGTTAGGTAGATAAATTCTACTGTATTTACTATATATTCTACTAATATTAATGGGAAAGTGCCTATGTTAGTTTGTTTAGGGTAAACTATTTAATCGATAGTGCTTAAATTTTATATGGAAATTCATAGGGTCCCTAGTATTCGAATATTATTATTTCGAAAATCACTACAGGCTACGCTCGAGTGGTCTCTAAATTGGGAAAAATCCCTTTTTGGTGAATAATGTTGAGGAATGTTAATTGAATGAGCCTGTAAAACGTAATCAGCTGTTTATGTAAACTTTGTTTATGATAATACAAACATATGTTGAATAATTTAATCACTATTTTCTATTTTTACATTTATACTCGTAGTGTATACATTTTCTAAGGAGTAACCATTGGTTTTTACGCAGTTTTTATATTTCAGTAATTTTGTTAATACTCATTACTTAGAACATTAATTAGAACAGGTGATCAGAACTTAACTTTGAAGACTCCCTTTGAAGTAGACGGTAAGGAATATGCTAGATGAAGGTTTCCTGCACTGTGTTTTTGAACTATGCAAACAACTCGAAATGTTCTAAAATATTAACAAAGTTTTCTGTTGGTATTGAAACAAAAACGTATATTTTGTTATTTATATAGCAAAAAAATTTAAATTTTTAACAAATATTAAATATTAGATATAAAGACTATATTATAATATAACCTTTACTATAAATATAATGACTGAAACAAAACCCCACTGTATTAAGCTTTTGCTAGTAGTATACTTCTCTGAACTGTGATATATAAATTGCCATGATTGGGAAACAAGGCAAATCAACGATGCAATGGGCATACATATAAACTTTTTTATGTTTTTATTGATCATGGAATCAAGGCCAACGCAACAGTTGCGTCGGAAATATAGGGTCTCCCGTAATTCTCTGGACAAATGTATGCCACTTTATTGCTCAGGTCAAGACAATCATATTTGACTATATGAACATGGGTCTCTGATGCTTAGATTCCCATCTGTTTGTCTGTATGTATGTGCTTTTATAAATAAATAATAACTTAATAACTAATAAGTTCAATTATACCAAATATGGTTCAAATGTTGCTAATTATACCAAAAATGGCAAAGGATTGCTAAATTATAAAACAATTTCATATAAAATTATATATTGGGTTTATTAATTAGAAAAAATTACTGAATATTTTTATGTAACATAAATAAAAATGTTTACACAAACGGTGTATTTTTCCTTGAAACAAAAAGACTTTTAAAATTTTATAAAAATTATTTCCTCTCGCTCTCACTTTCTTTTGCAGTTCCCTCTTCTTTCCTTTCATTGTCATGATCTTACTTCATCACTCATTGTCTCTTTGTCCTGTAAAATTTCCTGATTTTAAACAGATTTAATATTAAACTCACAAACTAGGTCTGATTGGTACGTAATTATTAACATCTCATCTTCATCATGATCTCTCTATAATAATGTCCTTAATAAGTAATCTGTCATCAGGGAAGTGAAAAATCGTGTAAATATTTTGGTAACTGTTAAACATTTATACTTTTGATATGTATATACACGTAGTAGATCCACGAGAACATACAGTAAAAAGAAATGAAACCGATTCATATCACACAGTGTCTAGGGAAATTTGAAACGTGTAGCTGATATTATTGAACAGATAACATTTCCATTTATCTGTTTCGCTGTTCTGTTTAAACCTTTCTGTGCGCTTGTTCGATATAGTGGTATGGAATTGCATTTAGTTTACACCTTAGTTACCTTATTTTTTTAATTTTATGGGATATTACAACAACAGAAACAATATTTGCGTATTAAAATACTACGTGCGTAAGTAATATAGTACGAGTATTATATTATTATAAGTGATTGCAAAGTGTATGAACTTTGATGAATTTTTAAAAATATGGGGCTACATCTTTTTTCCACAAATGTGGCGAAAGTAATTGGCTTTTGTAGAAGGCTTTGGCGAAGGTAGTCTTCTTGTCTTTATCTTTAATGCTAGTTAAGGTATTTTAACATTAGTAAACTGTTAGAACATATAAATATGAAAAGAAAATTACAATGATTTATCAAAAACTAAATATATTAACTAATACAAACTTTAGGTGAAAATGTGGATGTCGTAGATTTTTGTTACAAGAATCAAACCAATTAAGTAAAATATTTTGAACTATATTCTCAAATTTTCACTTAACTTCTAGGCAGGTACATTTGGTTTCGGATTTTTAAGTTCTAAAATGTTTAAATATTTCAATTATTGTTCAATTCTACAATATATACCTTTGAACCATAGTCCACAACTTTAGCACTTCGTCTCTGAAGCCATAGTATCAGGATTTTTGGAAATCGTATTTCTGTATGCATAAAAAATATAAACTACCTATAGATAATGCAATGTAAAATAAACTAAACATTGAACTATGGAACATGAAGAGAAGATCACACATTTAAATTAAATAACTGATGATGATGGCGTAGCTCATTGCGTAACATTAGATTTAGTCAGGCAGTCATGATTTTGTTGTTGTTTCAGAATGTATAAAATTGCAGTTAGTTTAATTTTAAGTAGCAATAATGTTCACGAAGACTAACTCACTGAATCGATTAATGCCGTTATCCAGTGTTCGTTGTAATGGACGATTGAGTTAAACCGTTCATTAGTTTTTTCTCACGTTTATTGAGGAATGAATTCAATTCAATGTGAGCTTTTGAATAATATGATTGTTTAGGAGTATCAAAATAGTTAATGAACTCACTTAGTTTACACTTTTAGTTTGTCGTGAGAAACCTCTTTTTATTAAATCCATAACGAACTTAAAGCCATTAAAAAGTTCACTTAAATTAGTATCTATTCTTTTATTGAAATTAAAAACATCGGGACCTTCTGTATAATAATAAATACTTGCTCATACTACATATTTCATTGCATTAATTATTTACGTGCACCCAATTCTTAAACATACCATTCAATTTGATTTATATTTTGTAATTAAAATGTTATTTGCAACAGGGATATGCTGGAATTTTTATCGTATTTTTATTCGTGAAATGCGAAAATATAATACTAAGAAAATAAAAATGAATAAACAGTGTAAGGAATTAATTACCGCAATATTAACCTATCAAAATTTAAGGAATATTTAGTTATTAAAAGTTAAACTCGGGTTGTTGTTTCTAAGGTGTCCGAAACTGGAGATATTAAACATTCAGGTAATGCTGGCTGTTAGAGACTCATGTTTGTTTCTAAATAATTAATGAAAAACAAGAAATACTGTTGATTAAATAAGCACAGAACCGGAGTATTTTGTACTGTAAACACCAGCTGTCAGTCTGTATATGCTTTTCTCATTCTGATATAATATTTATTTACATATATGACAGTTGGTGTTAGGCACTTCAACAGAAGAAGTGTTATTTGAGAAATGTGTTATTTTAAACCTTTTTGATAACACATCCTTTCATTTATTTCTACCGCAGCTGAAGATGTATTTTAATTTATAAAAATAAAATACAATAATATTCTGCTGATTATACGAAAAACTAGATTTATTGGTCTTAAATTGGCCCTCAGCATCTAGACAAATAAATCACAAGCAAGCATCTACCACATTCCTTAAACATGTAGAGTTGAAATTATTTTATCCTTTGAAGCAAGATGAATATGATCTATGTTTTTAAAACAACGTTGTCAGTTAACTCAAACACTGTTATTCCATTCTGATACAACTCAGTCTATAACTCATAATGACAGGCAATAACCCAGTTTACACTATTACAGATTTTATTAATACAAGTGGAAACTAGAGCGTACTATTAACTCTCATCATTAATTAAATCATTGATCATTAAACATACAAACTTTGTTGTACATATCTTTATAAGTTACTAAGAGTTGTTACTGTTAGCTCAAGCATATATCGGGTCTAAATATAAGGGTAAGAAGGGTTGATTCAATAAGAATATTGAGTTCAATTCCAATTCACCTTCCAAATAACGTTACAGGTGATAAATTACTGTTAGTATCTACAATTTGACGTTGTAACAGACTTTAATCCCGGAATCTGCAGTCATTGACGTCTCAAGAGATCCAAAAAGTTTAGCCACAAGAAACTTATTGTATCTTTTAAAATTTTACATCTAGACTAAAGCAATATAATCTAGAAAAAGAGTTTTTCTCATTGTCTCATCAGGTGCACAATTTAGTGCACTGCGATCGTTTAGGCACGATCCCAAAACACGGTGGAGCAACCGGGTTTTCATTGCACATAAGGAAATGTAAAATGTTATGTAATCCTGTGGTGAATCTACTGAAACCGGAAATGTAGACGACCTAAATTACAATAAGCACTGAGCCTGACATATCACATGGAGAAATAACTCTAAAATTAAAATAAAGTAAAGATGTCTTATTTGACCAGGCGAAGCTAGAACTAAAATACTCGCTCTTACACCTAACCCGGAAATAACATATATAAATAATATCTGTGATCTTTACCCACATGAAAATAGGACGAAAGTAATATTTTGAATTATTTTAATTTCTCTTGCATTTAATCTAATACATTTTTATATTTTAGTCTAGAATTCGGTTCGTCTGAATTGTCCTAAAAGTTGAGGAAGAGATATCTACGGGTGAGAGTACTCACACCGACACCTGATACACCGAAACCCATCCTCTTGGCATTAGGGAGCTCCAAGTAGTGTTAATTAGAAATAGCCCTTTAAAATTCTAAATAAAATCTAAAGAAAAAGATTTTTTAATTTCCCACTGTAAAATAGATATTTCTATTTTCCATTATGGTTTCCAATAAGCCTTTGTAAAACTTTCCCCATGGAGCCTACTCCCATGGGTTGCATGCGCACCATTATTGAATCTAAAATTTGGTAATGCTCAGTCAATTATTATAGTTTTTGCTCAAATATATGTCATGCTTAATAAAATTAGTTTTTTGCTTAAGTAGATAAATTATTAATTTGAGCTGAAGATCTATTTTTGTTGTATAATTACAACAGTATGTAATAGTATTAACATACATCCAGAAGGGTTAAGTTTATGGCTGGTTTATTCCTTACAGTTGAACACTAGCAAAACCGAAGTACCACTTAAGTACGGTCAGCTCAATTTATATACAGTAGTGGAAATTATTAATTGCAGTAAATTTATAAGGCAGTCTATTGGAGAAGATAACTGTTGGAGTTGGTGGGGCTCGCTATGCCCTTAAAGGAAGTTGGTAGTCTTGACATGGAGGGACTGGTACAGAGCTGGCTTCCCCTTCTTGATATGACTAGAAATATTGTCCGAAATCCTTCTTAAAGAATCTCGACAGGAGGCAGCCCCTGTCAAAGTTAATTTTTTAATTTTTTATTTTCCATTATGGTTTCCAATAAGCCTTTGTAAAACATCTCTAATGGAGCCTACTCCCATGGGATGCATGCGCACCATTATTGAATCTAAAATTTGGTAATGCTCAGTCAAGTATTATAGTTTTTGCTCAAATATATTTCATGCTTAATAAAATTAGTTTTTAGCTTAAGTACATAAATTATTAATTTGTGCTGAAGATCTATTTTTGTTGTATAATTACAACAGTGTGTAATACTATTAACATACATCCAGGAGGGTTAAGTTATGACTGGTTAATACCTTACAGTTGAACACTAGCAAAAGCGAAGTACCACTTAAGTACGGTCAGCTCAATTTATTTACAGAAGTGGAAATTATTAATTGCAGTAAATTTATAAGGCAGTCTATTGGAGGAGATAACTGTTGGAGTTGGTGGGGCTCGCTATGCCCTTAAAGGAAGTTGGTAGTCTTGACATAGAGGGACTGGTACAGAGCTGCCTTCCCCATCTTGATATGACTAGACATATTGTCCGAAATCCTTCTTAAAGAATCTCGACAGGACGCAGCCCCTGTCAAAGTTACGTGTCCTGAATATATGGTTACTCACGTAAGTAGTGCACATGTCCATTTATGATCAAGTGCAATTTCTCAGATAATTATTCTGAGGGAAAAGGTTATAATATGTCTAGTTATACGTGTTACTACGGAAAAGTTTTCGAGTTTAAAAATTTTTTGAGTATATGAATGGAAATATTCACGCAATAATAAAACTAAGTCCTCATAATAAGTAAAATGATACGTAAAAAACCAGTGGAATTGCATATCAAAATTACAGACAGATTTAACTACCAGGGAATGTGATATTTATTAATAATTAAAGTTTCTAAGATGTGACGTTATTTCTTGCTGATAATTGACATTTTATCGAACGAATACTTGTGTATGTAAGTGATGGAGGATTTTACAATACTATATTATTATTTTAGCTTATTATGTTGAATGTTAAAAGATCCGCATAGAATCCGCTATATTTCCCTTGTTATAAACATTGTAATAATACATTTAATTATTTAATTATAACGACTCAATCTAAGTATCTAGTGTTAAAATACGTAGTAGTGATTGTACATCCAATATATATATATATATATATATATATATATATATATATATATATATATATATATATATATATATATAAGCGTTGCATCAAAAGTTGCAAAAAAAGTTGCATTAGTATATAAATATATACGTGTTTGTCTATATACAGACATCGTACGTAACACACATTTGAATTTCGTGATATGGTAATCAATTCCCTTAAAGTACATTACATAAAGAAACAAATTTGTACACATACATGTTTTGCATATTATTATTATACCATTATTATTTCCAGAGATATAATATGATTTAACTAACAAGCCGTAAATTTATGGAGATTTGGCTATTTACCATGCTGATATGGAAGTCCGAGTTAGGTGCCACGAATACTCTCACCCAAGACCTAGAATAAACAAAGAGTGGCCCTAGGATTAATATTTACAATCTAAATGAACGCTTGGTATTTGCCTTATAAACAGTACTAGACCTGTTTGTAGAGTAGTACTACTATCATAATTACAATACTGATGAAAGTAATACATATGTGTATTGTTATCTAAAAATTATCATGTTGGAAGTAAGAATGTCTAGGGCAGTGGAGCTCGTCAACCCTATGTAAACAATCCAGTTTCAGTTATAATATTGGAAAAATAGAAGAAATTTCATTCAAATTGTTTGTAAAAAACGTTAAAAATGTTTACTCATTAAAGAGTCTTGATAGTTTGAGAATTTTGACTGAAAATTGTTTTTGACCACAGCGAGTGAACGACGCAAGCAATGATTAACGTAACCATACATGATTGTTGCCCCTATCACGCACAACTGCATTCGCTAAATATTTGCTGTATTTCTTACAGTTTCCAAGATCCTTTCATTGTGCAAACAGTTTTGAACGCTCGGTGTCCCCGTACGTACCCTTATATTATATCATGTTTAATGGTTGTAGTAAAACATCAGCCGTGGTTAAGTTTCAACATTCTAGTTCAAGCCAACCACCCGTATATATTTCGCAACACGCAAAGATATTTCCATACATTTTCACTGGACTCAGTCATTATAACATTTTAAACAATCTGACGAGTGTGTGTCAAGCATTTATTGACTGTAGAAAGTGCATGCTAAGTAATACAGCGTTAAGAGTCTTGATTATCTTGGATGGTGTGTTTTGGTATTGATACTATAACTGCAATATTGTCCTAGCAACATGGGTTTGGACATTAATGACCTAGGTTTCCCATTCTGTTAGTGGTTCTTATCTCTATTCCTGTACTCTCGTACTGTACAACTTTGCCACATATGAGGATTTATTTATAAAACCAATATAATGATATCACCCGCATAATTACAAAAACTACAATGTTTTTTTGCCGTGCTATCCCAACACTTGGGCTCGTTAAGGAAAGTTGGGATTATTATATTATAAAACTAATTTTGAATGCAACACACAATTTAAAACATTTTAAAAATAAAAACTAATGAAAAGTAAATACGACAATATTTAATACAGGTTATCGTGGTTTTAGGGTAGATTTAATTAAACTCTGCGTATTGAAATCAGATAAATTTCGGAAATCGGGTTTTTTTTAAGTGCTCATTATTCCCAACAAGATTTGTTCTCTAAATATAGGACAAAAAATGTGTGGTTTAACCGCTGGCCATTATTTTTTATACAAATACCAATATCTCTTGAATGCGTAAAGATACATTCTCCAAACGACGCACATAGGTACGTAGTAATAAATATAAATAGAAATTATTGTGTGCTGTGCTTTAAAATCAACAAAATGGTGAAAATGGAAATCCCTTAAAGTAAAATTAAAAAAGAACAGTATAGTTAAAAAAAATTATACAAGATAACAAATAATTATTAATTTCCATAAAAATTTATATTATAAACTTTCCAACGAAATCCGTCCGCTAAAGATTAACTCAGGTATTCCAACAAAAATCACAATTAAAAATATTCTTAAGATTATAAAACAATAAAAAACATTTTACCTAATTATTTGTTAAAGCTTAAATATGGCAGCTATTTAAAGTTATAACAGTATACAACTGATCACTCGGAAGTTAAGATGTTTACAAACACAATTTATTTTATCTATTTATTTATTAATTATTTATTTATTTATTTTATCTTAGTCGATTTTCAAAAAATGAATTTTACAACTATATAAACATATACAAGTATTCACATGATACTTCAAAGTTATACGATTAAAATTAAATGCTAGCATTGAGAGTTATTGGCCTTTTAGTGTTGTGCATAATATATACCCTGCAAGTGTTGCGAAACTGACTTCAGTAAGATTCAATATCCTTTTCTAGACTAAAGCTAAATTTCATAATTGACAGATATAACAAAAGATCATCATTCGGCAAATAAATGGTTACATCCTCCGCAAAACAAAATATATAGTTTGTTAGCGACGCTCTAAATATTCCAATGCCTAGGCATTCAAATTTTAAATAATTAAACTTCATTTAAATTTTAAACTTTAATTTCGACTGAAATTTTATAAATTAATAGATATTTGAAATTTGTCATAAAATTTCAAAAACACACATTACATACTTCCCGAGATATCTTGCCTCATTTTCATTTCAGTTAGTTAAATTGAGCTTCATATCAGTCTTTAAACAATATAAGCCTACACCCACGTCTCCATAGACTGATGGTGGATGTGGTAGTTGTATTTGTGCACATGTGGTTCTGATGTAAGTTATAGTACCATATATGGACCGAAACGGGCAACAAATTTATGCTATGTACACACATTTACAAAATGGGTAGCAAAGTGGCTCTATGAAAATTTAACTAATGTGAAAGCTTCTCACGAATAGTTACGATCACTATTCGTCAGCAGCCGCTCAAATGTGAAGTGTTTAAGAAGTAAGATCTTCACAAAAGAGATAAGATTATGATATGAAATCTAAAATATTTTTATACAAACCATAAAATAATAAATACCTACCCATTTTATAATAAAATGTACAACTATTGTATTGTTTCAGTTATGTAAGTTTTAGAATAAAGCCTTTATTCACGATTAATTAAATTTTCATCATATTACTAGTGAATTTTCAACAAATGTTTTAACTTTGTGCCTATAGCACAAAATTTTTTGTATGATTTTAGTCCATGATATAGTATCTACTATCTGTACCGAAGAATATATTTGGAAAAATACGCAAATAATTGTAAACTAGATTAATATCACCTAAAATAGAAGTTTAGAGCCATGTATTTTCCTTTATTTGAATATTTTCACAGTATATCTTAAAAAAACTATACATTGCAGTAGTAACTGAGTGAATAGATTTAGACACTACTGTTAAATCATTTATAAAGTTATTTGTTATTTTAAAACAAGATAGTTCGACTGTTTAGTGAATTTAAATTATGTTTTCTATTAGGTCGTTATGTGATTAAAAAAATATAAATTTAATAAATAAAAACCAACCACAGAAAAATAAAGGAAAAAGCAAAATGATATAACCTTATTATCATTTTCTTAATGTTTTTACTAATTTCTTAGTTTACAAAATAAGCTATAAGAGCAATAAAGGCACTATTGCAGGCTTTCCTTGGTTTTCACCGAAGCCAAAAAATGATCACGGAGGTCTCAAAAACACAATTATCGTAATTAAATTTACCTTTGGGCGTTAAAAAAAAAACACGATTGTTAAATTTAAAGGCATCGATAATGCTGAGACAGTTAATTGAATTGTACGAAACCTAAGCAATTCTGACGTCAATGACAAATTAACACGTATTGTACTTGACAATACGTGTAATATCCTGACCATGAGACTTTACATAGAACTGAGAGGGTTAAAACACAATGATGCCATTTGGATAGAACATTGTTTAATAGTTCATTGTTGTAATCTTCTTTACGCACCTAACCTAAATGGTATTAATGTATGAACAGAAATTATTCAATATTATTTTGAAATCTCTGACCCCACTTTATTGTGCTTTTTATTCTTTCTATAATTTCCATTGCTTGCAATTAGGCACTTAATCTTTTAAAATATACAAAGACGACATTAGAAAACTATGTACTATAACTAAAAGTAGTCGAATATCAATAATATTGAGTTAAGGTATTTGAATATAATACGTATTCCAATACCGTGGGCTTTATAGAATTATTGAATTTTTCCACCAGCTAATATTCAGGGAAAAGCTTGCAATATTGCTAACAGCTTTTTAATGACCTATATAAATGTATGAGCTATGTATGACAAAAGCTCCATCTAAAAAAGGAACACCAGGAAAAGCATAATTATGAAAAATAGTTATAAAAACTTTTCTTAATACTCTAAAATAAATTTGGAAAATTTCTAAATTGTTGGTGTTTAAATAGTTTATAGTTATATTCTTGTGCCAATGTAAGGTTTTCATAGAAAATTGTCTGAATTACTTATAAAGCGTGTTAAATGGAATCAAATATTCTGTGTAAACATATTTTTAACACAATAACAATTTATATTTAATTTATTTAACAAAAGCGCTCAATGCGTTTACATTTATAGTCTTGAAAGCATATAGTAGTAACATCACTTCACCTTACAACATTTTCTGTAACCACTGTTAGCATAGACAAATGCTATATTATTATCTTAATAATAATATTATTTTATTTGAGCAAATATTAAGTACGCAGTGCGTGGTTAGTACTGTAATTAATATAAAATACAAAATTGCGATCTAAATATTACTGTATTCTTAGGTTTGTTATAAAATCTATCTTAGCTTGCTTTTTTCTAAAGTAGGCTTCTCTGTCCTGTGTTTGTATACACATTTTCTTGATCGAGAAGCCTGACAAAATGTAATGTAGAAAAAAATGCGAAGTCGAGAGTAAATTTTAATGGCTATAAATATACGCTTTTTGAAATATTTTCTTGATCATGGCATCTATGCAATCTCAAAAATGTCGATGGAAATATAATTCCTTGAACCAAATTGTTCATACACGTGGTAAGCCTACGAAATTGTGTGCGTATCCGCCAGTAATCATATATAAATGTCAGAAATAAAGAATTATAAATATATATTTATTATCAATATTGCTAATAAATAATGTACTTTCATTTATTACAATACATAATATTCCATAACTGTTATATAAAATGAATCATGTGATAACAGTTATGGCCACATTGAATCATGGGCCCAGTCAGGTAATAAATATAAAATTAAACGTATTTATAATAAGTGGCAATTAAATTGTAATATTAATAAAGTTTTATGTATTAATATAATACATTAAATGACGTTAGATATTTTAAATACTATACTATTCCTTAATTATACTAATGTATCTCTTTTGATGAGCTTTTAATACATTTGAGAATAGAAAACAGTTTTTAATCAATTTGATACTACCTGTACAAGGAATATTTGTCATATTATATATGGTTTAAAGATTACTGTATGATTTATTTTTACGCTCTATTCGTTTACATACTATTAATCAAGTATTTCTCAACATATTTTATTTTATATTTACGTTCCAACAATTGGATTGTGTGGTAGTTTGAAACATGATGATAACAGAAACCATTAAATGGAGGTTTAAATTATATTAAAGGCTAATTCTTGGTTTAAAGCCTTTAATTGATGACGGTACATGGAAAAGATAAACATTTCTCTTCGTCAGGTCAGGAACGAGTGAGTACAGTAGAGTCCTAGAACTTAATATCGCTGTGTGTGTATAAATTTTGCTTGATTATTAAAATATTTAGGATGCCTGTCTACTTATTTTTTGATATATTGGTAGACAAAGTGGCCTAACCTAAATCAAAGGTTGACTCACGGTTGGTTTGTTAATTATATGAATGAAGCATCAGTAGTTTGCCTTTAAAGATTCTACTCTCTGAATGTCATGTTGTCTTGACCCATTCCTTGTAGTGATTTACAAAAAGCAATTTGGAGTAATCTTATATTGGTCCACTAGTCTTGTTTTAGAGTTGTCCGTAGTTCTTTAATAGTCACATTTAATGGTATTTTTGTCTCGCCTATATATTCCCTATTAAAGTTTATGTTATATTGTTTAAAACAATATTTTAAAAACACAATTTTTGGGTAAACTCTT
Organism: Homalodisca vitripennis; assembly: GCF_021130785.1. NCBI lineage: Eukaryota > Metazoa > Arthropoda > Insecta > Hemiptera > Cicadellidae > Homalodisca > Homalodisca vitripennis. The sequence goes on from NW_025776693.1 coordinate 48,006, forward strand.
AGCTTATACAATGATGCCAAACACATATCATTATTTATGCAATCATATAAGATTAAATAAATATAAGAGCGAAGATATCTTTCTGCCTTTATTTCCTCCCGACCCCCAACATCTTTTGTCTGCCCGGATTCCCCGTCTCTTATTTAAGCTTTTATGACGTGGAATGTGGTGATAAGAAAATTCCTGCTTTAATTGCATTGCATGATTTATGTTCAATATGAACATTTAGAACGTATAAATAGTTTTCAAATAAACAACCTTGTTGACGTTTTATATACCTATAGTAAATATAAAGGTATTTGAATAAAATTAAATAAAAAAATAAATATAACGATAGCTAAAATGTTTAGTTATCATTATACTATTACTTTTTATATATAAAAACAACTTAAATATACCATATTTTCAAACACCTATAACGTTATTTGGTTCGATCGTTATTTTGGATTCAGTACTTAAGATATACATGGATATAATTTATTTAACGGTAGTCCCTTATTATTATGCATCATATTAATTAGGCCTTATTATAAAAATATTGATATAGGTTATTGTTACCCACACGAAAACAGTCTAGTGACACTAGAAGTGATGACGTCACACCACTAGCTGTTCCTGATGTGACGTGGCTGCTGTTACGTACTGTCTGCTTGATTTACATGTTCGTAAAACTCATGAATGAAATAAAATGCAAACATTTCTTTGCGGTCACAGCTGATGATGTTCGCTGTAGCAACAGATGTTGAAAGGGATCAGTAATTAACATTTATGTAAAGCTGGCGCAGTTTGTAGCGTGGGATGTAGAGAGGAACTTCAGACACACACACCCTCGGACAACTTTCGTGTGGGCTTCCCTTGTATTTTAGGCTATACAATATTACTTAGGATTCACGGCTTTTAAGTTATACTGAGTTCCCAGAAACAGTTGGATTAGTTAGGACATGTTTGTTCATGTGCGTGTTGTGATGTGACAGCAAAGTGATTTGGTAACTTGTATTGACCCACCACGAGGTATTGAATCACTAAGTTCCTGTTACATGGAGCTATTGATGTAAGATAGTGTAGTGATTGCTCATTACAGAATCCATCTTTAACTTCAACAACTAAACGCTCTAGAATTGAAGATGTTATTATTTATCATATTTCTGACCTAAAACTAATAATTCCTTTACTGCTAAGCATTCTTCAACTATAAACCCTGGTTTACAAGAAAACATAGATCAATTTATTAATTAGATTATCCTCCATATATATATATATATATATATATATATATATATATGTATAATTATATACAAACTTACAAGAAATAAGCAAATGTTTATATTTATTATTTAAGTAGTCCAAAGCTCACATTTTTATAGAAAATACATACTAAAATAGTTATAATAAGATAGCCGCTAAATCACGAATAAAAACAAAGAAAACTTACAAGTTTTAAAATAACTAATAAGAAATGAACAAGTCATGATGGATAACAGCTGATGGAGATGAATACAATATCTACTGAAGTATACAATACAGTACTGAAAAGAAACACTCCGATTAAAAGCTATTCGATTTGATTTACAATTTCAATGACTCGTGAATGGTTATTGGTGTTTTACAATCTTGAACTATCCCGTTCCTACTACTTCGATAAAAGAGAGGGAAAATAGATTCATGTTTTAATTTTAGTGATTATATATTACATAAAATTGTTACTAGTGTGTTCATAAACACATGGGAGATATATCAGGTACAAAATGAGGTTCTGATACTAGAACTAATTTTGACTGCCTTTATTTTCATGTGACGTTCGAGATATAGCCTAGTTCATTAATTGTAACGTTCATTTACATACGATAGATATCTCACTGTCTTGAAAAATAATGGAAGAGAAAAAAAAACTACCATTTCATGTATTTGGCATGTAAATCTATGTGTAAAATATCAGTTATCATGTACTTATATAAGGATCTGAAAACTGACACATATTTTAACACGGATATATTATAAAAATAATGGAAATTGAATCATGAGAAGTTTGATATTCTAGAACATATTATCAGTACTACTAGTATGTTCACTTCAATTATGTAATATAAGGAAAAACACATCCAACAATAATAACTAACTACATACGTATTGTATTATTTATTAAAAATTATATTATTTTTTAAGGTTTTGTTTTCCCTTCATTTCATGTATCTGTATTAAAAATTGAAAATACTTTAATATTTTTAAGTAATTTATAGCTTCATAAATAAAATAAATTAATATCTGAAACAATATGTTTCATATTGCTAGATGCCGCGATTCAACGACACGTACCTGAATTTTACAAGAAGCGAACATCCTTGTTGGTTTCTAAGAATTAATTAAGATTGGTTTTTAAGATGTAAATACCTGTATTTATCTACGATAAAACAATATAAAAATACATTTCCACTTAAAACTAGATATGTCTTAGATAACTAGATATGGGTCTTAAAATAGATTGAAGCAGTAAAATAGAAATTTGTTAATTTGGTACACGTTACACTCAGTATCAATCCGAAATTATTACTTTGAAATTTTATTGATTGATTGTGCATATCGTATTTAACGTGATTTTGAATCATTGTCCATATATATATTGAATCACAAAAAGTACTTGCTCCGCCGGGAGCTCTCACTTGCCGGGTGAATGTGCTAACATTACACCACAGAGCGCTTACTTTTTCCGATTAAATTATTTTGTATTTGGCCGTATCTGTCACATATGTGTTTAAATAAGCAAACTAACATATGATCGGAAGACCATATATATATATATATATATATATATATATATATATATATAATTAAAGTTGTACAGCCCAAGTTATGGTATAACATAATTTATACAAGCGTTGCGATTATTGTGATGTTATGTTTATGTAAGTTTAAAATCACAATTTAATAAGTAGAGTAGGTTGAAAATAATACAATTGTTGAATCATAATTGAAATATTTTCTGTATACAGCAGCGTAAAAATTGCTATTTGTATGTGATTTAGATATATTGATATTTTAGGAATCATTTAAATATCAAATTTATAATACAACTGAAAAATAGTATGCTAGTCTAATCTAATATACTATACAGCCGCATGTGAAACTGACTGACTGACTCACTGATATATAGATACAAATTTCTAACATACTTCTAGAAGTGCTGGAAACGTGAAATTTGGCACGCAGGTACCTTTCACAATATGACCCGGAGGAAAAGTCTGAAAACCGGACTTTTTTACTTTTAAACCCCTCAAAAAAATTCCCAAAAAATTGCGCATTCTTGCACCCGTGCAGACATTTTTTGTAAGCCCGATAGCGGGTGAACCGTTCGAGCTAGCTCGGATCTGACGAAAAATTCATGGTCAGGAATGAAGTGAACTACAAAAAAGGTCCAGTGACTTTTTGCTCTATCTTCCATGGTTAAGCGATAAAACGCTCTAATATTTGACATTCCAGAGATGTTTTCGCTAAAAATAATGTTTCGAGCCCGATAGCGGCCGAACCGTTGGTCGTAGCTCAAATCTGATTGACCCATTGAATTAGCAAATTGCGCGATCTAAAGAAAAGATCCAGTGACTTTTTGCCCTATCTGCATTGGTTTGGCCGAAAAACGTGATTAAGTTCAATTTTTTTGTAATTTTCACGTGAAAACTAAACTTTGTTCTTGGAGTCGATAGCGGCGAGAAAATTGGTCGGAGGTCAAAATAAAACAAAGGTTGGATTTAGGAAATAATATTATCTACAATAAAGGTTAAGTAACTTTTTACTATATCTTCATTAGTTTGACCGCAAAACACGATTAAGTGAAAATATTTTGAAATTTTCGCCTACAAATTTACATTCCGGGCTTGAAAGCGGCTAAACGGCTGGTCGTAGGTCAAACCAATTTTCAACGGAATTTAGAAAACAGCGCGATCAACAATAAAGATCTTGTGACATTTTGCCCTATCCCCAATGGTTTGGCCGCATTACGCGTTTTTAAACTACCGATTTTACAAGTTTTACGTGAGATATTGTTTTCTGGGCTCCGTTGCAGACAAAACCTTAGGCTTAGGCCAAATTAAAAATGTTTATTTTAATACAAAATAATGCGATCTACAAAAAAGGTCCAGTTGTGTGTTACCCTATCTTCCATGGTTTAGCCGTAAAACGTGATTATGTTGAAAATTTCACTTAAAAACTTACCTTCCGGGCTCGGTTATGGCCGAACCGTTGGCCCTAGCTTAAATGTAAAATTTTTTGTAACTAGCTATTGATAGGATCTACAAATAGGGTTCAGCAGCTTTATATCGTTTATGTTTCCGCAAGCCTGGTAAATGCTCTAAAAGGCAAATTCTTTGTCGTCAATTTTAGGGGTTTTAAATCTTGCAACTATAATTAGTGCGATTCATGCTCGTTCCAGATTGACCTTGTATTAATACGTTAACGAGTGACTAAAACCCCCCTCCACATCGGGATTTGGCTGAGCGTTAGTGAAGCTTCAATAGTAAATAGGGACAGAGTGTTTTTTTATTATGTACACAGACACAACACCCTCTAAAATAGGCCCACGTGTGTCATTAACCCCTTGTAACATTAACCCCCCCGGGAATTTGTTCATATTACCAGGCAATATCCTGACTAAATTAAACCCCCTGATGTATTAACCCCCTTTAACATTGTGCCTGATAGTGGTTGAACGGTAGGTCGTTGATCAAATCTGAGGGCACAATCGAAAAATAAAATTAAATTTCCGACAAGAAATATATCTGCTGTATACAGAAATATTTTCTGTATACAGCAGCGTAAAAAATTGCTATTTGTATGTGATTTAGATATATTGATATTTTAGGGATCATTTAAAATATCAAATTTATAATACAACTGAAAAATAGTATGCTAGATCTAATATACTATACAGCCGCATGTGTAACTCACTCACTGATGGATGTATACAAATTCTAACCTACTTCTAGAAGTGCTAGAAACTTGAAATTTGGCACGCAGGTACCTTTCACAATATGACCCGGAGGAAAAGTCTGAAAACCGGACTTTTTTACTTTTAAACCCCTCAAAAAAATTTGAGAAAATTCATGCATTTTTCACCCTTGCAGGCCTTTTTTGTAAGCTCGATAGCGGGCGAACCGTTGGAGCTAGCTCGGATCTGACGAAAAATTCGTAGTCAGGAATGGAGTGAACTACAAAAAAGGTCCAGTGACTTTTTGCTCTATCTTCCATGGTTAAGCGACAAAACGCTCGAACATTTGACATTCCAGAGATTTTTTCGATAAAAATAATGTTTCGAGCCCGATAGCGGCCGAACCGTTGGTCGTAGCTCAAATCTGATTGACCCATCAAATTAGCAAATTGCGCGATCTACAGAAAAGGTCCAGTAACTTTTTGCCCTATCTCCATCGGTATGACCGCAATACGTGATTATGTGCAAAATTTATGTAATTTTCACGTGAACATTTTGTTTTTGGTTTCGATAGCGGCAAAACCATTGATCGGAAGTCAAAATAAAACAAAGGTTTGATTTAGCAAATGAGGTGGTCTACAAAAAAGGTCCAGTGACTTTTTGACCTATCTACAATGGTTCGACCGCAAAACGCGTTTAAATGCAATTATTTTGTGATTGATACGTATAAATCTTGTTTCTGGAGTCGATATCAGCCGATCCGTTGATTGGAGTTTAAATCTTTATCATTCAGTAACTAGAAAACTGTGAGATCTATAAAAAAGGTCCAGTAGCCTTTTGTCTTATATCCTTTAGTAAGCCTGTAAATCGCTTTCAATGGTAAAATATTTATCGTGTTTTTTACAAAATGCACATTTTGGTTGTTTTAGATTTTTTGCTACTATGATTTGTTTAATTCATTCTGGTTCCGGATTTAACAATTATTACTACGTTACCGAGTGATTACAACCCCCCTAGGGAATTGGGCTGAGCGTTAGCTAAACGCCAATAGTAGATAGTGACAGAGATAATGTATTTATTTTAACACACACAACAACCTCTAAAAGAGAACCAAGTGTGTGTTAACACCCAGTAACAATAAACCCCCCCTCTGGAATTTCCCAGTATGACCAGATAACCTCCTGAATAAATTAAACCCCCTGGTGTCTTAACCCCCGGTAACATTAACCCCCCCTGGAACTTTCTTGCATGACCAGATAACATCCTGAGTAAATTAAACCCACTGATGTCTTAACCCCCGGTAACATTAACCCCCCCCCGGGATTTCCTGGTATGACCAGATAAGCTCCTGAGTACATTAAACCTCCTGAAATGTTAACCCCCCCGGTAACATTTAAAACCCCCCCCCAGGGAATTTCCTGGCATGACCTCATGTCCGAATTTTACCAATCACCAAATCGCTTTTTTCCCCCACCAGTGCAGACATTTATTCCAAGCGTTGTACCGACTAAACCATAGGTCGTAGATCAAATCTGAGGGCACAATCAGAAAACAAAATTAAATTTCCGACAAGAAAGGTCCAGTCACTTTTTGTCGTATCTCTAACGGTTAAGCAGTAAAATGCCATTAAAGTCAAAACTTTGATTAATATATAAAATTTCAATAAAGTAGGCCTAAATTAAACTCCCAGACCCTAGTATAATTCTCTGATTTAACCCGAAACTGAATTCCGCTTATCCCCGACATTGGCCAACACCCAAATGGGGGCCTGGGGGCGTAGCCCCCAGCGAGCCGAAGGCGAGTATTTATATATATAGCGGAATTATACGAATAGTTATTGGTTGGACAGGCACATTGTTTCAATATAAAAATATTATACAAAAATATAAGCGGTGTGTTATACAGCGATGTTGTTCACGTTACGAATATGTTGGCTAACATGTATTAATGTGTACCTCCCATCCCACAATGCAATCAGCCGTGGCGGCAAAATATGTCCTATCTTAATTGTTTTTCTGAGATTTATTTTTGCCGTGTCGGCACAAGTCATATATAAAAAAGGGCCCAGATATATTTCTTACTTTATCACATTTAATAATGTAAGATAAATATGCTAATTCTGTTTAAACATTTTATGTACCCTGTGATTTCCTTTTGGCCATCATGTTATTGGCTGAGCGTTAGCGAAGTTCCACTCATACGAATGGAAAATTTACATTACAATTAATTCAATATATATCTGTTCACACGATATCTCGAAGACGAAAACGACCTACAGACTTGGAATTTAGCATTGAGCTTTATTTTTATTTACGCAATACTTAGTTTCATATTAATGAATATCACACAATAGTATTTTTCTGAGCGTTAGCAAATCTTTTACATCTTTGTTACGTATAACTAAGATGACGACGAGAAAGAATAAATAAACTTGTACAAATTCCGAGAAAAATCATTAATGTGATACATTAAAACTTGTAACTTATTCATACATATTAATAACAATTATATTAATAATACAATAAGTCAAAGTTAATGTTGAAAGTAACAAGGTTTTAGATTTCGGGAAACTCTAGCAATGAAGTACCCTCCCTACTACCAAGACTTTTATTATTTCAATACGGCTATGAAACATATCGTAATGAAGAAAAATGTAAATTTATCAAACATAAATATAATTAAAAATGTTCATATTTTGAAAGAAATGTATTTCAACATAGACAAAAATGATTTCTATAAAGCGTGTCAAACTATAGAAATTGGCATAGAGTCATTGAAGCTTAACACACAATAGGCTGACGTAACTTCTCTTTCGTCTGCCTGAATGCAGACTATTCTTCTTTAATGCATGATATTTGCTTGCTTGATTGTCCGCAAGACATTTCAAGAATGAAATCAGCTATAGACTTAAATCTACATGCAACCTCGGAGAACCCTTCGGAGTGGCGTATTCCTACATTGCCTATAAGACCAATGTGACAACCGTGACTAACGTAAGTCGTATTCAGTGGCATGCACCATTATCAAACTGCATGATACCTACTTGCATAGAAATGAAGCTCCATGGCAAAGGGTATTGTGTTTTACGACTTTCCATGAAAATAGCCAAATAATTTTAGTATAAAGCACATATTTTCAGTTAGTACCAATTCCTAACGAATATGCAATTCAAGTAGGAGTCAAAAATGCTAGTATGATATAGCTCTAGTATCACAATTAACAACACTTATACAATAATTTATCTCAAAAAATTATGACGGAGAAAGGTTGAGTAGAGTTTCATAATTTCATTAAAGACTGCCTATAAAGAATATTAGTAAATTAGTGTACATAATGATTACTTTAAACTAGAGTTCATATAGTTCAACATCTGGTTTAATCATCTTGAAAAACAAGACGCTTTGAGTTAAGATGTGATTGACATTTTCGAATGCGTCTTCTCGTACCTCCATTTCTAGCACGTGATGAACTAATTTATGTTTATAACCCCTTTAAAATTCAAATGCAGGACTTTAAAATAAAATACCCTCCCATTGACACAACGGAATATGAGGTGCTTATTACACTATTGGGACAATGTGTTTAATGCTTCCTTAGTTCCGTACCGTTGTTATGCATAACATTTACTGGACCATCCTCTCAATATAAAATAATTCAGAATTTAAAGTATTGTAAAAATAAACTGTTTTAGCACGAAAAAGTAAAAGGGGTGTGCCGTTTTGAGCGGTTTACAGTTAAAAAAATGCTAATTAAACTTATTACACGAAACAAATTTCACTCCTATTTTTCTAAATAAACATATGTTTTTTTTAATAGGCTAATGCGTATATTCTTAATAAAGTTTTTAAAAAATAGTAAGAATTATTATCTTGTTTATCGTATTATATTTTATTACTAGTCTTAGAAAAAGATTTTTTGTCCACGAGTAGGAAAGTGGTACAATACAATAAAACGTGAAAATAGTTGTTAACATATTGGAACCTCCCTGTAGATGCTGTTGAATGTACTTAATTATATTTTTTTGCTACGAATAGTCTGGCTTAGGATATTTGGTATGATTTCAAAATTGGGAAATTCCACCCTCTGTTTAACTTTAATTTTTTTAATCCATCCTCCATCACCTAAAAGTTTTATTTTTTGAGCATGTAAAACTTTTTTGTGCCAAATTAGTTGTGCTAAAAATAATCTAGGTTAGATATTGTTTAAAATCTAATGTAACACGCCCTATACCTAACTTTTATTTTAAATAATTTCAAACACCCACTTACCCCCAAAAGTGCTATTTTGAGGTAGGGAATTTTTTTATCAAATCTGTGAGTAGCCATAAAGGTGCGAGGTGTTCATAAACATTGCACTGGGGTTTTAATGATATAATTCTAATAACCTATCTATTTTAATACAGTTATGATACAGTTCTAGTTCTACTTTCTATTCTATTCCAAAATTAGTTACCCCCAAAAAGTTGCCAAGGGGTTAGGTTATGTTAATCTTTTGTAACAGTAGCGAAGTAGATCTTATTATTAATAAGTGTAAGGCCAAAGACAGAATTTTCAAGCATCGAGATCTATGTTTAAGGTGTACCGTTAGTTAGTTCCATTTTATATAATGCAACATTTCACAACCTAGTTAGCCAGTACAACTTAATATTATTTTTTTATCCATGTTCCGGAACTAAATTATCGGCGGACTAACTACCTAATTGGCACGCGTATGAATATTTTATTGTAAACCTTTGTAACAGCCCAACTACGTGACCGATTTCACCTCGCGCGCTATGTCCGTAAATAAAATTTATATTTTTGCACTATTAAATTAGCCCTTTGATGCCAAACATATAAAAATGAATGTAACGTAAAGTAAACTTGTAAATAGTAAAGTAACTTACCCTTGAAGATCTTTTATTTGCTTGATTGAAATGGATACAAGTTGTGGCGTCGTCCTTCTGACGAGCACGTTGTTGTGATAAGTTTTTGTCTCATTAAATGGCTAATACCGTCGCGAATTTGTTTTACGCGAGTTCACGTATTATTTGAGTAGATGGCTACCACTTTCATAACTTCTACTCCTCTTCTAGTAATTACCGACTAGAAATAACTCTTCTTAGACTACAGATTCAATGTCTTGTGCCAAGACGCCGACGCCCGGGTTGAGAGTCTACATAATGCGAAGGTAAGTAAAATCTTAAAGTTTTATAATGCAAAATATCGTAGGCATAATTAAATAGAACATTGGATATTTTAGGCCCACCTATCAGATATACATGTTTAGTTCTTGTACTCTAATTGGCAGTAACGTGTCAAGGCATACATTTAATTTACCAACTAAAAGTGGTGCTTGTAAGTTTCATTAATTAAATTGAACTTACAAGTAAACTTTTCAATTCCAGTATTTATTACTACGACTTCAGAAGTCAGCACCCCCTTGTGTTTTGGAGAAAGCCATTGTTCAACTTAATATTTAAAATTTTAAATATTGTACTAATTTTAATTTACTATCTCAAATTTTATTCAATTTATATTTTAGAGTTTTTCGAAGAACGGGAATGTTGCTCGTTTCATTTATTCTAAAATTGAACAAAATTTTTAAATATATTGTTGAGCTAAATATTAATATTGCTGTTATTATTTTTATTAGCTATGAATTATTTAGTTCCAATTTTTCAGTAATTGTATACCGCGTATAGTTTACCCATTTATAATACTACTTATAAATCTGCTACAATAAATAAACTATTTATTAAGTGTCATATGTCATTTTTAGCTAGAAAATATATAAATCGTTAAACCATCGCTGCTATTTTCGTAGTAAAATTGCAGTACAACAGATACGAAGGCTACCATATATTGAAGACAACATTGAGACATCTGATGAGAAAGGAAGCCATGATTGTTCTTCGATGAGTGGTTGTTTAGGACATCTGCTTGCACCAATATTTGACAGTCTGGCGGAAATGATAGAAGATGTACTACATTTACTTTTGTTACTGGCGGACAATGATGACTTATATTATGAGAAAGTTTCACAGAGAACATTTCTATACAATTCTAAATACTTTGTAAACTGTTTTTTTTTTATTTACGGCGTATGGCTTTAACGGATAAACGAATCTTGGACATTTGACGTCTTATTTCGTTTCAAATATAGGACACTACGTTTCGGGTTTATAACTTCTTCATCAGGTTTCAAAAAGCAAGAAGACCAAATTAATGGATAACATGTTTTATGTATCCGTTTCCTGGATGTATCGATCAGAACTTGAGAAAAGGTTTGTAACTTTTAACTTTAAAAATGTATAAATTAAGAGTGTGTAGACTTATTAAAATATCAAATGGTGTAGATAGAAATCTCTAAGGACCGTAATGAGCTGAAAATAATTTCGATGGTGTTCATAAAACTAAATATAAAAACTACCAGGGTAAGCAGCTATTTAATTCTGTCAGAACTGGGTAATTTTGATTCTGTAAACATTTAAGTTTTCATCAGACATTTAGGAACAATGACTGGCATGCCTTTCAAAGTGGGATCCCTGCAATTAGGCAGCCTTACAACTAAATATATTGGTGACAGTCATTTGTCTGCCTCAATGCAGACTGTTCTTCTTTTATACATGATATTTGCTGCTTTATTGTCCGCAAGACGATTCAAGAATGAAATGAGCTTTAGACTTGAATTTACATGCAACCTCGGAGAACCTTTTCTGTATAACGTATTCCTACATTGCCTATAAGACCAATGTGAAAATCGTGACTAACGCTCAAACAAATCTTATTCAGTGGCATGCACCATTATTAAACTCCATGATACCTGCCTGCATAGAAATAAAGGTCCATTGCAAATTAAAAATTTGTGTTAGCCCATTATTTTTTTCATATCGTTAGAATATATAGTCAGACAAATGTAATAGTTTAGCCCCTCGAATGATAGTGTTCGCTAACGCTCAAACAATAATTCTTCACTATCCAGAGATACAATAGTGCAATAAAGTGACATTACCTTAATGTGATATATGAAGCGTTTTATATTGTTCGAAAACAATGTTAAGAAATATGGTATACCGACCCTCATCCTGTAATGCATCTACGCTCAGTGCCACCTTATTGTCCTCCTATTCATCATATGATTTACGTAAACGTCCTAAAATAGACCATAATGAATAATTCAAACAATAAACAATAAATTATTGTGTTTTACGACTTTCCATGAAAAAAAACCCAATAATTTTAGTATAAAGCACATATTTTCATTTAGTACCAATTCCTAACGAATATGTAATTCAAGTAGGAGTCAAAAATGCAAGTACGATATAGCTCTAGTACCACAATGAACAACACTTGTATAATAATTTATCTCAAAACATTATGACGGAGAAAGGTTGAGTAGAGTTTCATAATTTCATTAAAGACTGCATATAAAGAATATTAGTAAATTAGTGTACATAATGATTACTTTAAACTAGAGTTCATATAGTTCAACATCTGGTTCGCTTCAAGACGCTTTGAGTTAATATGTGATTGACATCTTCGCCTCTTCTCGTACCTCCATTTCTACCACCTGATGTTTATAACCCCTGTAAAATTTAAATGCAGGACTTTAAAATAAAATACCCTCCCATTGACACAACGCAATATGAGGTGCTTATTGCACTATGGGGACAATGTGTTTAATGCTTCCTTAGTTCCATACCGTTGTTATGCATGAACACTTAATGGACTATCGTCTCAATATAAAATGATAAGAATTTAAAGTATTGTAAAATAAACGATTTTAGCACGAAAAAGTAAAAGCATATAAGTAGATATGAATATGGCGGTTCTAGCGCACTTTTGGGACAGACAGAAAATCAAGGGAAAATACTGTTTAAAGGACAATAAACGAATCTGTAAAATCAAACAGTAAGGCGGTTCTAGCTTACTTTTGGGACAGACGGTAAATCAATGAAAAATACTGTTTAAAGGACAATAAACGAATCTGTAACTCACGAATGAAAAATTACCGAATCTATAGCTGTTTGCTTCTACTTTCTTGAGCTGTCAAATCAATCTATTTGAAATGTCTGCTACGACGAAAAATCTTCTACTCTACAAAATTGATAGTAACACAGTCTTTATCTTTAATAGTCTTCTTTCCAGTAACAACCAAGTGTAATTTTTCATTTTTGTTTAATTCTTTAATCTTTTTTTCATCCAAAACAGTCAAAAATCTGTTCGGCAAGTGTACTTTATAATCTTCCAACTCGGCAATTATTGTAAACCCGAATTTATCTTTTATTTTCTCCAAATTCAAGATTCTATATCTCTTTTTTTCTTCCAATTCCACTAATTTCTTATATTCTTTGAATCTTAGTTCACCAACCTTATTCAACTCTTGTAACAGCGCCGCCATTTATTATAGAAAAATCTTTTAACTAAATTTAGTTAAAAGATTTTTCTATAATAAATAGAACAATCTGAAAACATTTGACCAGAAATTGTGCTGATTTGTGTCAAGTTGTCACAAAAATCACCACTTCTCAAAATTTTAGTTTACAAATTTTTGCTCTTTAAATATGGAGCGGAAAAAGATAGAGTGCCCATACTGCAAAAAAGACATTTTTGAACATCACTATACTCGACATTACAATTCGAAAAATCATTTGAAGAACAAAGAAATTTATAATAAAGAATTGAATTATTTAAGACAATGGGCTAAGGAGAATCAGATCGATGGTCACGAGAAGATGTACAATATAGAAAAATTGCGTGAATTAAAGAAAAACTTTAAGGAAGATAAAAAAGATCTCAATCTATTTAATGATGAAAAAATTCAATCAATCGCTGAAAAATTGTCCATTGAAACAAAACGATAAAACTAAGTCTGAAATGATCGAAGAAATTGACAAAACTCTTAACGAAAAACCTAAAAATATCATTGATGTAGAAGTTTTATCCTCAATACACGGTCTTTTCAAGCAATACATTTTAACGAATTTAAACGAAAATTTCATGTCAATTTACAAATATCTATCAATTATGAGGCCAGAGATTAAAAGTTTAATAGAAAAATTTCAAGAAACCGTTAAAAATATGAAAGGTTATTTATCTTTAGAATGCGAATACGAACGAACTTTAGTGAACGGTGAACCACAAACTTGTCCTATGTATTTTACTATAAAAGCGGATGAAATCTTCGATGTGAACGACTTTATTACTAAGCAATTTAATAAATTAACACATCGAGAACAGACAAATCATCCAAATAAGGGTTCTGGATGGACATTTAAAAGCTGCAAACAACTAGTTTTGAGCCTTAACAAACACGAAATGATGAACGCAGGATCATATATCGATTTGCCAAAGAAAATCAAAGATAAAAAAGCTTGTATAAATATCAAAAATAAAGATGATTATTGCTTTATTTATTCTATCCGATGTGCTATTGAAAAACCCGCGAAAGAGACTGCGAAAGATCGAAACAATATGAAAAATTTGTAAATGACGAGATATTTTCAGGTTTCGAGTATCCAATGTCCTTAAAAGATATACAATTATTTGAGAAACGAAGTTACAATTCCAAGTACAAATATCCAAAAATGTCTATCAATGTCTACAGTTTTGATGAAAGTATTAAGGTTGTTCCGTTACAAATTTCTGAAAAATATGATGCAGAATTAAATATTGATCTACTGTATGTAAAACAAGAAGACAAATCTCATTATGTGTTGATAACAGATTTAAATAGATTAGTGAGTTCTCAGTTATCTAAACACGAACATAAAAAAATTGCTATGTAGAAGATGTTTAAGCCATTTCTACAAATCTGGAGATTTAGCAGATCATTTAGAAAATTTGTAAGCAACATGAAGTTTGCAAGCCAATTATGCCGTTTCCGGGTCAAACAACTAAATTTACCAATTACCAAAAGAAATTTAGCCATCCGTACGTTATTTATATGGATTTTGAAAGCATATTAGAGAAGATTCCCACATGCAAAAACAATCCGCAAAAAATCGACTACAACCAAGATTCAGAAGCATATTCCTTATGGTTTTACTCTATATTTAGTGTCTAATGTGACCAATCGTATGTACAAGCCGATATGTTATCGAGCAAAAAATGAAGAAGAGTTGCCGAACGTTCCTACAAAATTGTTTGAAGAGCTCAATAAATTATCGAAGTACATAGCTAAAAAATATAATTCAAAGAACATGAAGCCCATGAAATTGACTGACGAAGAAGAAATTTCGTATCAAAATTCAAATCTTTGCCACATTTGTGAAGAAATATCGTATCAAGACACTGAAAAAACTTTAGGGTTTTTACCAGATAATTGGAGTTCTGCTTATGATGCATTCAAAAAATGCAGAGATCACTGTCATTTGACTGGAAAATTTCGAGGTGCAGCTCATAGAATTTGTAATCTGAATTTGAAATTTCCTCAGAATATTCCCGTTTTCTGTCACAATATGTCTAATTACGATACGCATTTGTACATAAAAGAATTGGCAAAACAATACGGTAATGTTGATTTGATTGCAAACACCGATGAACGATATATAAATTACTCTGTAAATTCTGGATACGGGTATGAATTTGATGGTGACAAACCTAGAAAGTTCATAAAATTCTCTTTCGTAGACACGTTTAGATTCATGGCGTCATCTATCGAAAAATTAGCGAAAAATTTAAAGAAAGAAGACTTCAAACATACAAATCATTTTATACAGGATGGAAGAATATTGAATGAAATTATAGAAAGACAGCCAAATGACGAAGAAGAAATCTTTAAAATTCTATCTGGAAAAGGCATATTTCCTTACGAATTTATCGATAGTATTGAAAAACTTGATTACACAGAACAGCTGAAAATTCAAGATTTCTATTCACTTTTGACAGACGAGAGCATATCTGAGAAAGATTATCAACACTACTTGAGCGTTTGGAACAAATTAAAAGAGAAAAATCTTGGAAATTACTCTGATCTCTATAACATTCAAGATGTTCTATTGCTCGCTGATATCTTTGAAAATTTTAGGAATATTTGCTTAAAATGTTATAAACTCGATCCGGCACACTATCTAACAGCTCCCAGTCTTGCATGGGACGCTATGTTAAAATTAACGAAGATAGAATTACAATTAATTAACGATTATAACATGTATTTAATGATCGAAAAAGGTATTCGCGGAGGCATTTCTCAATGTATTAAACGATATGTTAAAGCAAATAACAAATATTTGAAAGATTTCGATAAGACAAAACCAGAAAGCTATCTGTTGTACGTCGATGCAAACAACCTTTATGGGTATGGGCTTATGCAAAATTTACCATATAACGATATCAAGTGGATGGATCCTAAAACGTATACAACAGCAGAATGGCAAGAAACAATTTTGGAACTCACTGGCGACGAAGATTATGGCTATATTCTTGAAGTCGATCTAGAATATCCAACAAATTTACACGAACATCACAAGGATTTACCTCTTGCTCCAGAACATTTTAAAAACAAACTTTGCACAACTCTACTGGATAAAACTGAATACGTTGTTCATTCGAGAAAATTTTGAAAGTTCTATTTGGAACAAGGTATGATTTTGATACATGTGAATAGAGTTATTGCATTCGATCAGAAGCCTTTTATGAAAGAATACATTGATTTTAACACAAACATGAGAACCAAAGCTACAAGCGACTTTGAAAAGGACTTTTATAAGCTGATGAACAACTCAGTTTTTGGAAAATCTATGGAAAATGTGAGAAACAGATGTGATATTAAGCTTGGAAATGAAGAAATTTTCAATGAAACAAGCTAAGAAAACAAATTTCAAAATGCTTTAACATCTTTGACGACAACTGTATAGCGAGTCACATGTACAAACAAAAGGTTAAATTTAACAAACCGATTTACATAGGATTTTCAGTTCTCGACCTCTCAAAATTGCTAATGTACGAGTTTTATTACAACAAATTAAAGAAGTTTGATCCAGATTTGAATCTGTGTTACATGGATACAGACAGTTATTTTCTAGAATTGAAACGAGATCCTTTTAAAATTATTAAAGAAAATATAGATGACTTTGATACGAGCGATTATCCAAAAAGATCATGAATGTTTCACTACTAAAAATAAGAAGGTAATAGGGAAATTCAAAGACGAATTGAACGGCGAGATATTAGAAGAATTTTGTGGTTTAAGATCAAAGATGTACTCGTACAAAATATCTAGACAAAAATCCAGTTAGGTGTAAAGGAATTAAGAGAAGCGTTGTAAATAAAACAATAAATATCGAAAACTTGAAGAGATGTTTGTTCGAAGATAAAGAAGAATTTAGGGAGATGACTGTAATAAAAAGCTATAAACATGAATTGTACACAGTTACCATAAACAAGCTGGCACTGAACGCTAAAGATGATAAGAGAATCGTTCTAGAAAATAAGATCGATACAGTACCTTATGGCTATAAAAATGAAGCAAAATCTGATATATTAGATGAGTTTAATAAACTTGGAAACTTTGACATGTAAATGGAAGATGATTTGATTCACTGCCACAAATGCAAGAAAAAAAACGAAAAATATAGATTCTAAAATCGTTCAAACTCAAAACGGGTTGTATAGAATTGCAGCAAAATGTTCAAAATGTAAGACAAATAAGAGTAAATTTATAAAGAATCCAAATGAAAAACAAGTAAAGAAAGAATCTAAGAATAAGGAAGAAATCGAGATTGAAGCTAGAGAAATTCATGCACCAGTACGAAAGAAGTTTAAAAAGAGAAAAATTATAACATTAGGAATTGACGATTTATGGGCAGCAGATTTAGTTATAATGTCTAACTATTCAGATCAAAATGATGGATTTAAGTATATGTTAAATGTTATTGATACTTTCTCAAAATATGCTTGGTCAAGAGCTATCAAAAAGAAAAAACGGCAAGGATATTTCAAAAGCTTTCGAAGATATAGTAAAAGATGCCATAAGGATCAATCACAAACCTCCAAACTTACTTCATACAGATAAGGGTTTAGAGTTTAAAAATAAAGAATTTAACGATGTTTTGAGAAAATACAACATTAAGATTTATCATACTGAAAACGAAGAGAAATCAAGTATTGTAGAGAGATATAACAGAACTCAAAATGAGAGAATGAAAGTAATTTTTGAGATTAATAAAAACTTTAAATGGATCGATATTCTTCAAAAAATCGTAAAGAAATATAACGATACTGTTCATAGCACAATCAAAATGAAGCCTAAAGACGTAGATAAAGATGCAGAAAAAGAGTTATTAGAGTCGGTTTTTAAGTATGTTCCACCAGAAATTCACACGAAAACTAAATTTAAAGTCAATGATCATGTAAGAATTGTTAGTAAAAAACAAACATTTTCGAACAAATATAAGAACAATTGGTCAAGAGAAATCTTTGTGATTTATCAAATTAATAACACAGATCCTGTAACTTATAGTATAAAAGATTTAAATAATGAAGAAATAACCGGAAAGTTTTATGAATATGAATTGAGAAAGTCAAAGATGTTTTCTATATAAATGGAGGCTCAAAAGAAATGTTCAATGTGCAAAGAATTAAAAGGTTTTGAAGAATTTTATAAAGATAAGAGTAGAAAAAAATGGAATTATTTATAATTGTAAAGATTGTTATAGGAAGTATCATAAAGAGCTGTATGATAAAATAGAAAAATTAACTTTGGAAGAGAAAGAATGTCTTAAATGTAAAGAAACTAAAAAAATTTCAGAGTTTAATAGTGATCACTATAGTAGAGATAAGAAAGACTCATATTGTAAAGATTGTGTAAAGAAGAATCACCATAGATTATATTATGAAGATACTCAATGTGAATGTGGAAGAACTATAAAATGGTTAAATAATTATCAAAAACATTTACAAACAAAATATCATAATTCAAGAGTTTAACATTTTCATCGTGTAATAATTTTTTCTATATAAATGGAGTCTCAAAAGAAATGTACAAAGTGTCAAGAAGAGAATAGAAAAGACTGTTATTGTAAGGAATTATACGATAAAATGAACAAATTAACTTTAGAAGAGAAAAAGTGTTACTTTTGTAAAGAAATTAAAAATATTTCTGAATTTAATAACTGGCAGTATAGTAAAGATAGAAAAGATGCTTTTTGTAAAGATTGTGCTAAAAAAAATTTTCAGCGAAAGTTATAAAAACGAAATGCCTTGTGAATATGAAAAAAATATTTTACAATGGTTACCTAGTTATGCTAAACATTTACAAACAAAATATAATAAATCGAGAGTTTTTAGTAAAATTTAGAAACATTTTCATCGTGTAATTTAGATATTCTATAAATCAGTCGAGATTCTGCCATATTTGTAGCAAAATGATTTCCGTTGTATAAAATATTCAAAGATTCTTTCATTTGGTTGTAGAGATTTATACTATTTGGATCTCCATGTCTTAATAAAATTTCCATTTCTGGGTAATCAATTTCAAGTTCTTTCAATCTTTTCGGTATTTCTCTCTTTTGAGCTCTGATAACGTAAATAAGGACCATTCCCACATGTGATTCTTCTTAATTAACACAAAAACATGATGTTTTTTCTTATCAAAATCTTTACATACCATATCTCTCTTCATTAATTCCATTCGCAATTCTTGATTCTCTATTTTTAATGATTTCATTTCATCTTTAATTTGTAACTGTTTTATTTCATCTTTTAACTGCTTATTTTCGTTTTCAAGTTTGTACTCGCCATATTTTCTAATACTCGGTTTAAAACTTCTTTCGTAACCCAATTTTTAAACAATTTCGCTTCTGGTTTATGCGATCTCAAAATTAAAGAATAAAGTCCAGATTCATTAACGAAAAACAGTGTTATTTTGGAAGTTTGAAGGTAGGCTATTTATAGCCCCCCTTATATTTAGATTAAAATAGAAGTTTTTATCATCTTCGTCAACGTTTATTCTGATCGTTTGCATAGTATTTTCATATTCTAGAATTTTTGCTACGTCTTTAGCCTTAAACCAGATCACATTGTTTTCGTCAACAATCGTAAAGATATGTTTGTTATTGAATTTTAGTTGATTATTGAGTAGGTCTACAACTGACTCCATTTAGATAGAAATAAAATTTAACTAGTAATTTTTATTTCGAGAATAAAGTCCAGATTCATTGATAAAAACAGGGTCAGGATGAAGATTTTGAAAGAGTCGCGATTCGATACCCTTGTCAGAATCTATGTTTTCAAAGCTTTTTTTGTATTTTTCTTTAACATTGTCTTTATTCGTATTTTTTGTGAATATTTGTGAGGCGGGCCCTCGAGGGCTACCTTATCTTTTAGATAAAAGTATTGGTATTTATCATCATTATCAACTCGTTTTGAAAGTTTGAAGGTAAGAACGATTCGTTCCCCCCTTGATTCATCATTCTTTCGACAATCTTAAATATATTGTTGTTTTACTCTCATTATTTAATAAATTTCCCTCAGAGTCTTGTATAGTTAGAACGATTTTTTGAATTCTTTTAATATTTTTTCTAATTGGAATATAGTCTATTTCATTCGGTTTTTCACTAATTTTTGATCCATAAGCAACATTTGGGAAAAAAGTGTACAAAATTTCAGATTCTTTGTGTAAATGTTCGGTATGATTTTCAAAAACTAGGTTCAACGAGATTACAATGTACTTCAATTACATCGAACGGTCTAAATTTTGGCGTTTTATTTCCTAAATATACCTGATTTGGCTCAATAGTTTCTTGAACAAACCCTAATAAATCTACTATAATTGCTGAAAACATTATTCTTACTGGTGATTTTATTTGAATTTTATTAGAGAGATAATTTTTTTGCATTTCAAACTTGTTTTCGTCAAAGTTTAAAGATTTATCTGATTGTTTGAATGTTTTCAGATAATTTTTAAGGGAATTTTTAATTTGATCGAAAGTATAATATCCTTTGTTTAAACCATAATATTTTGTTATGTTCTTCTCACTAAATCCTATACAATAAGGAGAACTTTCACTAATATTTATTACAAAATTGTCAGAATAAAAACCGCTTAAACCGATAAAATAATTTGATTCTTCCTCTAAGTGTATAGGATGTTCCAAGTTTTAAAACTAATTTAGAGCTTTCTGAAGTCAACTTGAACAGCTTCATTTTCGCAAGCGTTGCTTCAAGATGAAAATCTTCTATTTAAATGGAGAAATTTTTAAAGCAAAAAGATCAGATAAAACTTCAAACGTTCGAAGAAAATAAGAAAGATCAACCAATCAGATTGTTAATTGTTGGTTCAAGTGGATGTGGAAAAAAACAACTTTATTATTGAATTTTATCTACAATAGGTTGATTCCTTATTCCAATTTGTATGTTTTTAGTAAATCTTTAGAACAAGACGCCTATAAAAAATTACAAGAAAGATTTGAAAATATTGAGAAAAACTTAAACAAAAAAATATCACATTTTTATAATGCTTCTGAGGACATAGTTCCGTTAAGCGAATGTAAACCGAATTCTTTAATCGTTTTTGATGATTGTATTTTAGAAAAGCAAGACGTTATTAAGGAATATTTCGTAATGTCTCGTCACAAAAATATCTCTTGTATCTATCTTTCCCAATGCTTTTCAAAGGTTGATAAACAAGTTATTAGAAATAACCTGAATATGTTGTGTATTTTTAAGCAAGATGATCACTATTCGAGAAAGATTTATAACAATTATGTGGGATCTGATATGAGTTTTAACCACTTTAATGAGTTGTGTGATAAAATTTGGAAGGAAGACTACGGATTTTTAACTATTAATCTAACTTTGAAGCCTAAAAATGGTAAATATTTGAATAAATTTTCTAATACAAACGTGTGATAATCTAGTTGTTTTCATGTTTTTACGTTCACGTTTACGTTTCGTGTTCTCGTTTTTACGTTCCACGTTCACGTTTTACGTTTCACGTTTCCACGTTCACGTTCCACGTTCACGTTCATGTTTCACGTTCATGTTTCACGTTCATGTTTCACATTCGTGTTTACGTTTCACGTTCATGTTTTACGTTCGTGTTTACGTTTCACGTTCGTGTTTCACGTTCGTGTTTCACGTTCCACGTTCACGTTTTACGTTCCGTGTTCACGTTTCGTGTTCACGTTTTTACGTTTCACGTTTCAAAATTTTCCTAAATAAATGGCGAACGTAACTTCAGAAGAAGCAAAAAAACTTGATCAAATAGAAAAGAAATTAATCAAAGAATTTAAAGAACAGATTCGAATTGATGAAAAAGAACAAGAATTTTATTCAAAAAATTAATCAACCTGTAACTTCTGCAATTAAAAATGTTGAGGGCAAAATTGAAAATGTTTTAAGCGATAATCAAAATTTAATGAATTTGGTTCCAGTTGTACGACAATTTGCTGATATTTCGATACCAGAATCTGAGTTTGAATTGCCAAAATTACCATCTTCAACACCATTTAGACCTCGAATCATTGAAGACTCTACCATAGTTGAACCAATAAGTCCTGGAACAACGGATATAATAATTGGTGAAATTGGTAAAAAATTTCTTCCTAGAGCAAAGGATGATAAATTTGGTTTGTATTGGGACAGAAAAAAAGAAAAGTTTTATGATTGGAAATTTGCCCGTGAATTTTGAGCATAATGATATCATTATTAATGAAAAAACATATGAAGGAACTCAAGGTTTATGGAGATTATTAACAGGCACTGATGTTCCAAAAGACGGTTTATATTCTGAAGAAGACTTGAAAAAGTATACTGAAATTTTATGGAAATCTGATTCAATTTACAAAAATAATGATCCATCAACTAAGAAACCAAAGTCAAGTAAAGGTAAAAAATATCTCAATTTGATTAAACCAATTTGGGAAAAACGAATCGAAGGATCAGGTGTAAGAAAATACAGTGATAATAAGATTGAATACAGATATATCGACGATTTGACAAAACTCGATGGAATTATTAATTATATTTATGCTCAAGAAAAGGCTGGAAACAACAATTTTTTGAACGAAAAGAAAGCGATTAAAGATTTTATTTCGAACAAACTTGACGAAATGATTGAAAAACCTGATGGAATTAAATATTTTAAAACGAGTTTTGCCGGCAATAAGTTCATCTATGATTGAGGGTAGTGGACTTTTGAATGATTTTATCAACAATTTACCTTTTGAATTACACGTACCAACTTATCAGTATCTGGGGCCTGGCACAAAACTCGAAAAAAGACTAAAAAGAGGAGATCCTGGTATAAATAAATTAGATGAAGCTGCTATGGAACACGATATTTTTTATGCAAAACATTGAGACACAAATTCCAGACATATAGCAGATAAAGTTTTGCAAGATAAGGCAATGGATAGATTTTTTATCAAAAGATGCTGGATTAGGTGAAAGATTTGTTGCACTTCCAACAGCTGGAGCAATGTTTTTGAAGAGAAAACTAGGAATGGGAATCGAAGAGAACTTGAAATTTTAACTATATAAATGGAGGTGAACGTAAACTTCAGCAAAAATCAGAAAGAAAAAATAAAATCCGCCTTTAAGAAAAAAATACCCGTTAGTATTCAATTTAAAATAGATCAACTAAACAATGGCGAAGATAAGATATTTTTAACAAATAGACAATACAATAAACTCGAAAAACATAAGAAAAACAATAAAGGAACCAGAATAGAATTTTCTTATAATCAGTTGAAAGAACTTAAAAATGGTGGACTTTTGAAAGATTTATTAGATTTTGGAGAAAATATTCCAGTTGTTAAAAATGTTGTTCCTTATGTTCGTAAAGCTGCTCCAATCGTTAAAAAGGATGTGATTCCTATTGTTCGAAACATTTTAAATTGGTTAGATAAAGAGTTGGAAGATGTTACAGGATCTGGATTAGATGAAAAAACTTTGAATTACGTGAAATCAAACATCGGAAAAAAAATTTGAACCCTTAACATTCGGAGAATTGGAAGAAATCTGCAAAAACATTAAACATTTTAGAGGAATTTTTATGCGCGATACATTACCTGAAAAAGTTAAGAAATTTGAATGTGGAATTGTGAATTTAGACTCGATTATGGGAAGTGGAACGCATTGGGTTTGTTATTATAAGAATGATAAGAATGCCTGTTATTTTGATTCGTATGGAAGAATTGAGGACAAACCACCTATAGAATTGATTAAATATTTGAAAAAATCAAGCGTCTACTACAATGATTCTCAGATTCAAGACTATAAAGATCCCCCAATTTGTGGTCATTTATGTGTTTTTGTTTTGAATGAACTGAGTACTGGTAAAGATTTTAAAGAAGTTGTTAACAAATTATTACTTAATAAATATGGATTCACAAAATATTTTTGACGTATTTGGAACACAAATTATTCAAAATGTAGATAATAGTTTGAATTTTGATAGTTTGAGGAATGAGTTTGATAACAAATTAGAAAGTTTATTACAAAACCTTCCAGATTTAGATATGTTTGCTGTCGAGATTGAAGATTTTAAAGCAGAATATGATAACAAACTTGCAAATTTCATGAGTTCAAGTGAAGTTGCTGATAAAATAAAAACATTGAAAAAAGAATTTGAAGATGGTGCAGAAAAAATATTTACCAATTTAATGTCTCACATCGAAAAAGCTGATGAAATTACTGAAGCGATCAAAGTTGAAAAGAATTATGTTAGTTTGGCTAATAAGAAAAGAATTGTCGGTGTTCGACCTGGTTATTGACAAACATGATGTTGTTGTTAAAGAACAAATTTTAAAACCTCTAAAATTATCAGAAAACATCGATATTGTTGATTTACATGATCCGAATGTTAAAAATGCCTTAGATTTTAAAGGAAAAAGAATTAGCAGTGTTAGTAAAGGAATTAATCCATTTGATGTTGTTGTAATGATTCAATTAGAAGATCCTATTAAAATGTTTAATGAACTAAAACAAAATTACGAGAATCATAAACAGCATGTTAAAGATTTTACAACAGAAGTCTATGACAAGTTAGAAGCCAGAAATAGAAGATCAGTAGACGATGTTGGTGAATTACTTGATAAAGTAAATAAACTAGAAGAAAACTTTGATATATATAAAAATACTGTTAATGAAATAATTAGTGTAGCAGTTACAAAAATTCTGGAAAAATTTTGATACAAGTTTTAATGAGAAAGTAAACTTTTTTGAAGATTTTGGTACACGTTTCAATGAGAAAGTAACACATAATAATGAATTACTTAAAAGTATAGATGATCGATACTCTTTATATCTCGATAAAGTAAATAAACTAGAAGAAAACTTTAATAAATTTAAAGAAGATGTCGATAAAACTTTTGAAAACATCGACAACAGATTTAATGAAGTAGGTGGTTACGATGATTCAATTTAAATTTTTCTTTTGTAAATGGCGCTCATATACTGTGTGAGGTGCAAAGAGAAAACTGCCACAAACGATATAAAATACTATGCAAACATTAACGGAGTTAAGAGAATATCTGGAAAATGTGCTGAATGTAACGCTAAAAAGAGCCAATTTATAAAAACTTGATTTTGAAATTTTTTCTTAATAAATAGAGATGGCGGGACATTACAGTGCTTTCGATCTTTTTATAATGCAACACGAAAGAGATTTGAAAAAAGAACATTGGGATGATATTTCTCAAAAATATGAATTATCCGAAGATATGATGAGATTATACGTAAACAAATTGAATTGGTATAACATTGCTAAATATCAAACTTTATCATCAGAGTTCATTCAAGAAAATATACATTATCAATTAAAAGATCATATGTCTGTTCTTTGCCTCTATCAACACTTGAGTATAAAGTTTTTGGATGAAAATAAAGATATAGTTGATTGGAATAATATTATAGATAGCGGTTACTATCCTGTGCAGATTTTATTGAAATATGTGGCCGAAATTGCAAAATTTAAGGAAGAGAATCCTGAATATGACGAAGTAGATCATTAAAAATGACTCTAATCTTTATAATTATTTTACTAAAATTTATATCTTTTCTTATAAAAACGTACATTAGATCGATGAAAAAAGATATCTTTCTTATACATGATGTTTAAAATTTCTAAATTTTCTCTTATTAAATGGTGGACTACAGAAAGTATGCTAGTGATATTGAAAGGGCGGAGTTTAAAAATTTCTATCCAATTAGTAAACAACATTTGAATGAACCGAATAAAAGAACTGAGTTTAATATTGATTTTGGAGATAACTTTTGCTCGTCTAACTTCCAGTTTTATATTTCTGGAACTTTAACAAAACAAGATGGTCAAGCATATCTTGGAACTGATAATGTTAGATTAATCGATAATTTTATACCGTTTTTATTTTCTAAGATTGAAGTAAGAAAACACAATAAATTGATAGAAGAAGTCGAAAACTGTGGCCAATTAAGCACAATTAAAGGAACTATTTCGTATTCAAAAAGTGATGTTATTTCTCAAACTTCTAATGGCTTTGAATCAGATTTTAAATTTGGTGTTTTTGAAGCAGCTGGAAATTTATCTCATTTTGGATTAGGATTTTTTGAAAATGTTACTATTCCGATCTATAAAGGAGGATTTTATCTAAGTTTTATAAGAGCAGAAGACGATGATGTGGATTCTGAAGACTGCAACTGGAAATGTTATGCCTGTTGATGGAAAAATAACAATTACAGATTTTTCTTATTAGAGTTCCAATGATTGATTATAAAACCACGAGTAAAATTAGGTTGATTGATGAAATTACAAAAAGTCAAAACATTATGTTTAATTTTCTAGATTGGCAATGTATTGAACAAAAAGGTATTTCCGGAACAACTTATTCGTTCGATATCACAAATATTTATAGAAATATCTTCAATCCCAAGTTCGTTATCATCGGTTTTCAAACAGATAGACAGAATAATCAAGAAAAAAATCCTTCAAAGTTTGATAGTTTGGATGTAAAAAATATCAGAGTAAAATTGAACGGTTCTTATTATCCAGATGAATTACAAAATTTAAACATTTCCGGAGGTCTTTTCAGAATCATGTATCAGATGTATCAAGATTTTAAGAAAGTTTACTGTAATAATAAGGAAATGTATTACAATCCTAAAGAATTTTTAGCGAATAGACCTATTTATGTCATTGATACAACAAAGAGTTTGACAAATATTTCTGGTTCAAAGAACGATATAATTATCAATATGGATTTTCAAAAAGCTGTTACAAACGCGATTTGTTATGTTGTTGTTGTCTCTGAGAAATTTTTTAGCCTATGATGTGATTAAGAAACGATATTAGAGAAATTCAGTAAAAATCACGTTATTTTCACTATTATTCATCGGATAATTTTAAAACTTTACAGAATTGTTAAAGACATTGATATAAGTATTCATTTTTAATTTCAAAAAGAATATCTTAAAAAATGGGGATGATATTAACAAAAAAACTATTCCAAGGTCATCTTAAGGGTTGGACCGGAAGTTATGATTTTAAAAAATACTTTAATATTTACTGATCCTATATACCAAATTTCAGCAAAAAAGCTCCAATAGTTTCTCGAGATATAAGAGTTTTAAGATAAGGGATGATTGGGGTAGTTTTTGAAAATTTTGTTATTTTCATGAAATTTTTAAGTTGAACTCGCTTGTTTTTGAAGTTTCAGATTTTTCTGATAATTTTTTTTATTTTTTTATGAATATTAAGAAATAGGGGATGATTTCACCCTTATGGATAAGTTAAGTCGAAAGAGTTTAAGTATTTACTATATGTGTACCAAATTTCATTAAAATCGGTTGAGTGGTTTTTGAAATATAAAAATTATTAATAAACTTGTAAACTAGCACTCCTAATTGAACAACTTATATAGCAGAGATATAGCTTATATCTTTCGAGACTCTCCGTAGCTCAGTTGGTAAGACGCTTGCCTTCAAAGCCTGAGGTTCTGGGTTCAAATCCCAGAGCTTCAGGCGCGCTTTTTATTGAGGAAGACATGGTTGTCGTTCAGTGGTTGGGGACAAGTCTTTACACGAGTGGCCATAGTGTAATGACTATAGAACAAGCCGAGTAATGACAACTGTGGTTGGCGCGCCATTTGCTTCCTCACCTTTCCACTTCATTCCTTAATTCCTTCTCTTCCTTAATTCGTTCATTACATTCATTCACATCGTTCATTAATACAAACATTACACTTACAAAACACCCGACACAAATTCCCTAATTGTATCTCTCCATCAACTTCTACACAGTAGTTACCAAAGAAAAAATGAGACTTGGGAACAAAAAAATTCCAGAGTCTAAGACCCGAATTACAGCTCCTAGCCATTAACTTGGTTGGACAGTAGCAGTGCAGGGCCAAGTCTCTAAACAATAGACACCGTAGAAGTTGAATGTGATGTGATTCCCCATAGCGCAAACACGCACACTAACAACACTACACCAAAGACACAATCATTCATTTTGTATGTCTTTCATTATATCGTAATGAATTGCTGAATAGCAAACGTTTCTCTTTTCTTCGTCAGAACCACACACACACAATATATCTGTTTCGTAAATGTTTTTTCCATATAATTTATCCCAATCTACAACAAAAGCGTGATCTCTTATAAATTCCTTTGATAAATCTTGTTGTTTACAAAGACTTGTTAAAAAACTAGCTGTATGCATATTTCTTGTCCAGTATGGATATTGTCCTTCTCAACATTTCAACAAATAAGCAATGAAATTTAGCATAAAAGCGATGAAAAATGTCAGATTGTTGGTGTTTTAGTTTATTTTGTAAAAATCGGAATATTTTTCTTATTTTTCTATTATTTAATTTAAAATCTCCTATTACATTTAACATATTTATACTATCTAAGTTGTCTGTAATAAATTGCATTGAACACTTTTTAGTACTTAAAAGTTCTCTGAATTCGTTTTCATTTAAGGATTCGTTTTCACTTAAGGAAAATATCAACATTTGTTTAACATATTTAGGTAATTCAAAGAAGTCTTTATAACTATTTCCTGTGGTAAGTTCTTTAAATGCTAGAAACTGAAGTGATTTTGGAGAGTTCATGTTGTTTGATGACTATTTAGTAGAATAGATTTTTTATTTAAGAAAAATAATTTGCTAAATTCATATTATTCTCTTTCATTCCTTCTAAAACTTCAAAAATATACTCTTTCGCTGATGAAAAATCTCGATTTCTTCCGGAATAATCTTTGTAATCATAGACAAAATATCCTAAATAGTTGTACAATAGAATGAAATTATTTCTATTTATCTCTGTTGTAGAAATGTAAACACAAACATTTGCGCTGAAAAATTTATATCTCGGCAGAGTTAGTTCCATAATCTCCATTTAAACAAAAAATCTTTCTGTTTAAATGGAAGAGTATAATGCCAACTGTTACAAGTGTTATAATAGAGGAGAAATTATTGATAAAAAATATTTAGTTTGTAGAGATTGTAATTTAATTTTGTACGAAAGACCTAAACCTAGGAAATTTCGAAATAAACTAACACATTTGAATAATCTGCTTACAAAATTACAATACGGAGGTGAAAAACAAACAAAATTTGTTACAGAATTTAGAAAACAGAATAAAAATTTTTTACTTATCTCTTGGAACCGTTGACAAAATTATTTTCCTTTTCAAAGAATACATTAGGTTTGTAGGTATCGATACACACGTTTATTATGAAAAGATATTACCTGTATTTTTTCATTATCTGGATGTTGAATTTGTGTACGATTTTAAGCCAGAAATCCTCGATGATTTTTATAGTACATTTGGAGAAAGTAAATGAAGAACCTCGTCAAACAATGAAGATGTTGGCAATTCCCTCGACTTCTCGAGTGATTGTTAGCAAATTTCATTTTTTCCGTCTTTAAATTTTTTCTATTTAAATGGAGTTCTTGAAAGAGTTAAATGATATTGGAGAATGTATGTTTAAAGAGTATAAGAAGTTAAATGAATTGGAAGAAAGGAAGAAACATAGAATCTTGAATTTGGAGAAAATGAAAGATAAATTCGGGTTTACAATAATTGCCGAGTTGGAAGATTGTAAAGTACACTTGCCGAACAGATTTTTGACTGTTTTGGATGAGAAAAAGATTAAAGAATTAAACAAAAATGAAAAATTACACTTGGTTGTTACTGGAAAGAAGACTATTAAAGATAAAGACTGTGTTACTATCAATTTTTGTAGAGTAGAAGATTTTTCGTCGTAGCAGACATTTCAAATAGATTGATTTGACAGCTCAAGAAAGTAGAAGCAAACAGCTATAGATTCGGTAATTTTTCATTCGTGAGTTACAGATTCGTTTATTGTCCTTTAAACAGTATTTTTCATTGATTTACCGTCTGTCCCAAAAGTGAGCTAGAACCGCCTTACTGTTTGATTTTACAGATTCGTTTATTTGTCCTTTAAACAGTATTTTCCCTTGATTTTCTGTCTGTCCCAAAAGTGCGCTAGAACCGCCATATTCATATCTACTCATATAAGATTATACGATCTGAAACACCTTTTTAATTGGTGTGCCGTTCTGAGTGGTTTACCGTTACAAAATGCTAATTAAACTTATTGCACGAGACACATTTCACTCGTATTTTTCTAAATAAATATATTAATTTTTTAATAGACTAATGCTTATATTCTAAATAAAGTTTTTAAAAAATTGTTAGTATTATTATCTACTTTGGGTATATACTTTTTTAGAGGAAGACAATCTAGTTAGGTGGCTCAGTAGTCGGTGTGTGTTTGACTTAGAACCTAAAGGTCTGAAGTTCGATTCCTACTTTTTCCCTTATTTTATTGTGGAATTAGTAATTGTAAAAGTAGTAGTAAATATCTAATTAGCCTAATTGTGTAAAACTGTTAGAACGAGCGAAACAGATGGAAAAAATACTGATTAATACTGTAAGGGACTAAACATGGACTCTTGAATTTTAATTTTATTTGCTTATAAACCTCTCATAACAACATGTATGAAATAGATAAAAAAAAAAAAACAAAAGAGCATATTCGTCCTGTAAATATTTCATTTATTTTTTTGGTATTTTTATCCCATTCTAATAAAGAAATTATAATCATCTAACAATATATTATATTTAACACGTAATGTGACTATTTATCCAAAATAGATAGAATAATCTTCATTATTCGCTTTAAGGCGCTAAAGAAAGCTCAAAGGAACCATATTAATGTAGATGTATATCTCATGCAAATATCAAAGCAAAATTGAACATGAACACCATTTTATCTCTTTGTCAACAGTGATATTATAATAAAATACATATGAACAGGGTTTTCTCACTTCAAAGTAAGTCTTTATAGTCCATTACGTACATTTCAAAGAATCTTCACCACGTGGTGTTCTCCTTCACATGTAACTCATTATAACTTAGCAAACTTATAATAGCTAAATATTCATTGCAGATTCTTTCTCAAAATTTGGTAAAACTTGTGATTATTTTTAATAAAATAATAATTAGCTTTACAAGTATGAAATACCACAGTGCGAACTTTTAATGTATAATCGACGCCAAGAAAGTACAGAGAAAAGAGCTACCTTCTTCTATTTTGTTTCTTTAAGTGTACTAGGAATATTATGAAATTTTAAATTTAGTCATATTATTAAATTTGTATGATAACTAGGTATAATATAGTTTTAGTTATTTTAAATATTTCAAACACAAATGTAAAAAAAAGGTTGAAGTTAATTTTGTTATTTCAATAAATGTATGCAAAAGCATAGATTTTGAAAGTTTTGACTCACGTTAGTGCACGCATTACGCAATATAGATCATATACACATTTTCTATCTTACTGAATAAGAACTTGTTTGATTTGTTTTTTTACTACTAAACCTCCGTATATAAACTATTTTTGGTGAACCATCACTACACCTCTAGGTATGTTGACAACAATGTAGGTTATTATGTAAAATAAATCAATTCTCTTCAGAGTGGCGCCAAAATAACGCAATGACAAATACATACATCGTATTACAACAAAACATACGCTGAAATTTGTCACTTAAAATTTGCTCACTGTATCAATAGGCACACTTTCATGGCAGTTATTTGAAAATCGTCCAAAAATCTTATAACTCCTCCTTGATTCTCTTCTTAATTTATCCCCCCCCCTTACAATCTACACGTATAGATTTTTGACAGAGGTTTTTATTTTTTTATGGGTTTAAGATATTTGAAAGCTAGAAACATAATACTGCATACTGTTTTTAGTGGAAACTTAAATTGTAGAAGATATTTATTATGTATTTTTAAAATATTTTATTTGACTTATCTGTACGAGGGATCATATTTTGCTAATGCCAATTGATAACGTAAGTGCCTTCGCCGCAGTGGTCGGTGAAAATGCAGACGGAGGAAGTAGGACATACAGTTGAAGTAATCATTGCACTTGAAGTTTGTCTGGAACATAACATTCTTGGTGTAAACACACAAAATATTCTGAACAACTATTATTCTTTATAAATAATATGTTAGACATAAACAAATATTGTTTGTGGGAAACATTAAACTTGCCAAATACGAAGACTATACACTATCAATAACCCCAGATACTATCCAAACCGATCTGAGGAATCGGACAGTCCCGTTTTGCTTGAACATTTACACAAATATTTGGCTTGCTGTTCCCCACACACTAATGAACCTAGTGTGTTACAAACAAAGCCCTGACCCGTGCATAAGCTCATATTTACTCGTCGTGTTACTGCAAACAATCGAATTACTGCAATTGTTTGAATATTTTAGTTGACACGTTCAGTTTTATGTTGTCTGTTTGACCATGATATAATGTAATAAATCTGGGTTGTCTATACCGTCAACACAAATAACAAAACTTTGAAAATGTTGCATTACAAGTTTACTTTAAAAAGAAAACATATAACATTACTGTTAGAACATAACACAGGTGAAGTACAAGTACCCAATTTAGTTAGTGATATCTTTGACCAAGAAAAACAAACAATGTTAAAAAAAGCTACAAAGTTAGATTATATCTTTTCTTTTCCTTTTATTTCTTAGTAACTAAAAGAATTTTTAAACAATGAACCTTTTTTACAGAAATAGTTGCTCGTTAACATGATAAAATGATTCCAAACATTTAGGGAATGATATGTATTTATAATTCACGTTTATAGTATACACACTCAGTATTTTTTTAAGCAGATCTCTTTCATCACTTTTCTTCTCCAAATTTCTGAAATCATTTTATCATGTTATATTACATATATACAGGGTGTCAATTAAGTCTGGAACCTCTTTTTTAATTTTTAAACCACAATATAAAAAAATACCAAAGTTCACACTTGCTTACTGGTGATAGTAACGCACACATCTGCCCAATTACCGACCGCATAATCCCTTTGGGGGACGGTCCACAAGGAGTCAGACAAAATTCTTAAATAGCAGCATAGGTCAAGTTTGGTATCAAATTAAAGGTCTTACTAAGCAGAGTACAATGCCGCAAACCGGACTTCAAAAGGTGGATTCATTCAGGAGGTTCCAGACTTAATTGACACCCTGTATATATATATATATATATATATATATATATATATATATATATATTATATATATATATAACTGTTTTTGTGAAACCCAAAGTTGCTTGAGATATAATTTGCTTCCGGAAATTTAAGCACTACACGCTTGGGCCATTTTCTTTTTTACTTTATTGTGAAAATCCTTTTGAATTATATCCCATAAACAGAAAGCATTTCTGAGAGTTGTAATAAAATTTCTTGTAAGCACAGAGTACATTTATTAATCAGCATCAAATAGACATTATACAACCTTTCTTTTCTTTCTTTTGATTAGACTTACTAATATCTTGCTGCGTTTCATCACTGCCGGACTTAACTCTACTTAATGAGCTGCACACAAAAACAGCTAAGTACTTGCAACTACTGAAAATACAATGTACGATAAGGTGCAAGGCTACTGTTGTAGCATCTGCTGTAGTTTGGTACCCAAAGTTAAGATCACACCGTCTGTTGCACTATGGTTGACGTATGTTTACGGCCGAGATTGTAAACAAACTCGGTGTAGTACGGTTCGCCCGTCACTACACAATATCAAACCCCAACTCTGCCATCCGACCGAGTCGAGTGTAACGACGAACTAAGTAGAGTAGTGTTTAGAAGGCTTAAGATAACGAAATGAGCTATGGATTTCAAATTTTGGATGGTACCTCTGCCGCACCTATTAGTAGACACGAGGTCATATATAAAAAAACTCTTCTATTTGTTTTATAAATCCTAACAAATAAGTTTTGGTTGAACTTATGATCTTCTGAAATTGTGATGCCTTTTCAACATCAAACCAATATAACCAAGAAAAAGGTGATATTGTTTTCAATTCTTTTAAACAAATGAGTGTGTGGCCTAAAAGAATGTACTATGTTATATAATACACCTTTTATTTATTCTCACTCTATCTAAACCAGAGTGATTTTACAACTTCTCCACCGCGGATCTCATAAATCATATATTTTACATAGAAATCAATGCAGTTAGTATGAATAATCTACTAAACAGTATTAGCTCAATCTGCTTTTAATGCGCTTTTAACATACACATTAATCGTCCTTCATTTGACTATTTAATATAAAAAATATAATTGTTTTATACTCCACACACGATAACGACGACGTCTACAGACAAAGAAACTTGTCCATTTGACGTCTAATTCGTTATTGAAATCTCTTGACAACACCTAATTAAACACTTTAATCTCATATAAGCAACAATAAACATTAAAACAAGTAAAGTCCTGTCACAAATATAATCTAAACACAACGAAAACTTTTAAATTATTTACAATATCAACAGATTTTTACAAATAGGATATTTTTTTACCTCAAAATTATATACAATCTGGCACAGATTACACTTTGAAAGTGTTTATTTAAAAAGAGATTTTAATATACAGGAAATGGGGATGAAACTAGCGTTCCTTCATAAATTAGATTTTATTACGAATCTCAAAAAAAGAAATTATCGTCCACGAGTAGGAGAGTAGTACAATACAATAAAACGTGAAAATTGTTTTTAACCTATTAGAACATCCCTGCAGATGCTGTTAAATGTACTTAATTACATTTTTTTTTTGCTACGAATTGTCTGGCTTAGAATATATCTGGTGTGATTTCAAAATGAGCAAATCCCACCATAAATTTAACTTTAGTTTTTCAAAAATCCATTCTCCATCACCTAAAAGTTTCTATTTTTGAGCATGTAAAAAAATTTTTGTGTCAAATTAGTTGTGCTAAAAATAATCTGGGCCAGAGATTGTTTGAATGTAATGTAAAACTCCTTATACCTAACTTTTATTTTAAAAAATTTCAAACACACACTTTCCCCCAAAAGTTCTATTTTGAGGTATGTAATTGTGTTTTTTTTTTTTGAGTCAAACCTGAGGGGATAAAGTTGGTGCGAGGTGTTCATAAACATTGCACTGAAGTTATAATAATATAGTTATAATAATCTATATCTATTTTAATACAGTTTTGATACAGTTCTAGGTGTATTTTCTATTCTATTCCAAAATTAGTTACACCCAAACATTTGCCAAGGGGTTAGGTTATGTTAATCTTTCGTAACACTAGCGAAGTTGATCTTATTTTTAATAAGTGTAAGGCCAAAGACAGTCTTTACAAGCATCGAGATCTATGTTTAAGGTGTAAAAGTAGAATTAATATGGTATTCGTTTGGAAAAAGCCATTGTTCCAGTCAACATTCAACAATTTAAATATTGTACTAATTTTAATTTAACATCTCAAATTTAATTTAATTTATATTTTAGAGTTTTTCGAGGAACGGGTATACTGCTAGTTTCATTTAGTATAAAATTGAACAAAATTTCTAAATATAGTTTTACGATAGAAGTTACAGGTAATATATTTTACTTTTCGAGCTAACTATTAATGTTGCTATTATTATTAAAATTAGCTATGAATTATTTAGTTCCAATTTTTCAGTAATTGTATACCGTGTATAGTTTACCCATTTATAATACTACTTATAAATCTGCTACAATAAATAAACTATTTATTAAGTGTCATATGTCATTTGTAGCTAGAAAATATACAAATCGTTAATCTATCCCTGCTATCTTCGTAGTAAAATTGCAGTACAACAGATACGAAGGCTACCATATATTCAAGACAACATTGAGATATCTGATGAGAAAGGAAGCCATGATTGTTCTTCGATGACTGGTTGTATAGGACATCTGCTTACACCAATATTTGACAGTCTGGCGGAAATGATAGAAATTGTACTACATTTACTTCTGTTACTGGTGGGCAATGATGACGTATTTGAAGACGTTTCACAGAGAACCTTTCTATACAATTCTAAATTCTTTGTAAACTGTTTATTTTTTTTTTTTATTTACGGCGTATGTCTTTAATGGATAATAAACTCTTTGACATTTGACGTCTTATTTCGTTTCAAATATAGGACACTACGTTTCGGGTTATCAAACCTAACTTCTTCATCAGGTTTCAAAAAGCAAGAAGACCAAATTAATGGATAGCATGTTTTATGTATCCGTTTCCTGGATGGATCGATCAGAATTTGAGAAAAGGTTTGTAACTTTGAACTTTAAAAATGTACAAATTAAAAGTGTGTAAGACTTATTAAAATATGAAATGGCGTAGATAGAACTCTCTAAGGACCGTAATGAGCTGAAACAATTTCGATGGTGTTCATGAACTGCATATAAAAACTATCAAGATAAGCAGCTATTTAATTCTGTCAGAACGGGGTAAGTTTGATTCTGTAAACATTTAAGTTTTCATCAGACATTTGGGAACAATGTCTGGCATGCCTTTTTGACAGCCTTACCACTAAATATATTGGTGACAGAATCTGTGAACTCCGCTGAACTCCGCGAACACAAAGACAACAATGAGAGTAGATCTGCAGTACGGAAAAGCTCAGTCCTGTTCTTCACTTCCATTACTGCCGCCTTATCATTGATTTTGTCACCAGCAGTGGAGGAATGCCTTTTTCATAGGAAATCCCATGAGGAGTTTAGGACATATCTGTACATAAAAACTATTTACTCTTGAAAAATATTTAGCCAGTTGAAGCCTCTTGATGAGAACATAATCTTTTACAACCTCTTTCAACGAGGACCCAAGCCTCTATACACCAAATTGTCTATATAGTATGCTAATTGTCTATAGAATCCTGCTTTTACTGCTCAAAACAGCTATGACTCTTCCTGAGGAAAGATTTATACAGACGACAACCTATTTATATAGACCACTGATTTCTAAGTGAAATTTAATTAAATTAAACAAGTATTTTCACATCAAATAATGTAGTATAAACATATTTTACATTTAATTGTGCAAAAATATGTAAATATACCTTAGCTTGAATGTATTTAAAGTAATTTTATGATGAACTACATTTTTAGGCTAACACAGAGATGTGATTAGTTAAAGATATTAAAGTTTACAGAATAAAGCACGAAACTTCTATAAAACTACTTTGAAACAACCAAATTCAACCTACTACTATAAACTTCTCTCAAACTCTACTCGCTTTGTTTCTCACTCAACCCGTAAAACTAAAACAATATAAACAAGAAAGAGTGTAGAACACAAAAGGCAAGTTTTTCATGGATAATTTAAAGACGTGTGCTCATACTAAATGCGAGATTTAGTAATAAGATTGAATAACTTTTTTAATAGATTAAGTATTAAAATATTATGTGCTTTAAGTAAATCTTATATTGTTTTAAGATAATAGATCCAAAACTAGAACAAAACTTTTATTATACTCTGACTAATACATAACAGAAATTATAAAATTGGATTGTTTTCGTCATAATACCTATTACCTTTTTAATACTAAGAAATAATTACAAACTAAAATTAAAATATACTATTATACGGTTAAAAATATTCAATGACGATTGCAATGTAATATTTTATTTTGTTCTCTTATCCTTAGCATAAAAATGAGAAATAAAAATGTTGTACATGCTTACTGTATTTTTAACTGGAAAACAACCTCATTTTTCTATAACCTCTTAACCCAGTATTCTATTTTTTTACATATTTCCAGCAATTTTAAGACATCGTGGACAGTTTTCTTCGTTAAAACGTCAGCGATATATATGCTTTTGATGACGAAGACGATCTGGACAATGATCCTACTTTTGAGCTAAATAAGGAGCCTACTGAAGACATGATTATGAAAATGCCGAATATGTCCCAACCGGGAGATTCCAAATTGGCTGGCTGGGTTAAATACAGGAGAGATGCAAAATCCAAAATGAATTTAGAATATACAGAGAAGACATATTGGACTTGACGCAGTTCAGGGAAGAATATACTCAATACATCACATACGGTACCCAAGGAAAGTCAGATAAAGACAAACTCAACTCAGAATTTTCTCTGTCTCCTACTCACTAGACAAAGAAAGTAAGCAATACTCCATATGTACTACGGGGCAAGTATACTTTACACTTGCCAGAAATGCCAGATCGTTCAGCAAACACAGCAAGAATAAAGTGCTGAACATGCAAGGTTTACTTTATAACAAGCTGTGACTATTTAATTTTTTCCCGAAATTTGTTTGTTTGAGAGAAAGAAATTAAATCTGTTTTAGTTTATTTAAGAACGTTAAGATAATTTGTATGATTTACAGTAATTTTATTTAACAAGGAACCTATAATTTACCATACAGTATATATTATAGACTTATTATTAACACCTTTACATATTGTTTGGTTGAAATATAATTCAAGTCCATTTAAGGAAATTTTCAGTAACTAATTATATATTATAATAAACAGTATTTTCTAAATAAGAGTTTTATTTTCCATACTGTTTATGTACTCTTAGGTGGTTTCGATCGAATTATCTCCTGTATAGGAGACATAAAGCAGTACAAGTAATTGCATCAAAGTATTTTTCATTACTCTCCATTTCTCCTTATTCTAACTAAATATTATACTAAATATTTCATTAAATTTTAATGTTACATACAAACAATAATTAAATAAATAGAACAACACTTTTCCAGGACTGAGGAGGTTAAGAGGTGAAAAATGTAATTTACTTATCTAAAAACAAGAATAATAATAATTTTAACAAAAGTTAAATTCACACGATCCAGTGCATGTGGTGTATCCATTCATATAAAACACATTTTGATATAAAAAAATCAAATCAAACACAACTTTTTTACCAATATGACACAAACATTTAGAAGTCGTAGGAGCACAATTTTACATTCATAATATAACATTACTTTAGGAATTAAAACCAAAATATAACATTGTAAAAAAATTAAATACTTATATATAGACTCCTCTAAGGTTTGTGGAAATATTTCCTCACATAGGTGCCTAGCACCTGTGCGTGAGAGAATGAGTCCCATTAATTAAAAAATAAGTTCCTTAGGGAAATAAGATGTTTAAAAACTGTCGTTGATATAGATGTAGCAAATAAAAAGATCTGATATAAAATATACTAATAGCTCAATATTGGAAGGTATGTGGAGTTTTGAGTTTGTTAATATGTTCCTTGTTTGACAAAATTGGATTTTAAAGTCTCCATGTTTTATATCTCAGTAACTTTGTAGATTAGGTGATCATTACTAGTCCACAAAACATTGAAACATTGAAATTAACTTTAGTTAAATACATTTTACCGTAAATTGTAGTAAACGAAAACTATTTCATTACTGACAACGGGGAATCCAATATTTATATAATATACGAGATTGCAAAAGTATACAAGATTATTAATTTAACTAGTTCATAATGAATGTACTCGTATTACTAGCGTATAAAAATCTAAAATAACTAACAAGAGTATGAGTAAATATATAAAAGTAGCTATAACACCAGTGAAACTAGATCACGTTCTCGATAACTGTGATATTAACCAGAATAACTATCACTGTAGCAACAACTACGTTCCTATGAAATATGTACAATTATTTCGTTTTAGTGAATTATTCTTAATGTAACTATTATTACTATTATATAT
The DNA here is from genome assembly GCF_021130785.1 of Homalodisca vitripennis. NCBI lineage: Eukaryota > Metazoa > Arthropoda > Insecta > Hemiptera > Cicadellidae > Homalodisca > Homalodisca vitripennis. The sequence goes on from NW_025776693.1 coordinate 87,917, forward strand.
TATTGTAACTAATATATTAGTTAAAGTTGCTTATATTTATTGAGCGATGTAGTATGTTCCCTATATACTTACTCCTCAATAAATAAAGAATTACTTAACCCTGAAAGCTTAAGTGATATATTTAGGATGAAAGGGAGAATATTACCATAAGGTAAATTTATAACATTTCATCTGCTGTATGAGAGATTTTCACACGTGTAATTTAGTAAGGTTCAATTACCACACATGAGTGCAACATTTAACGTACTTTCAGAAAATCATCACTTACTTTTCATCATATTTTTCATAATTTAAAGATTATTACATCGTCGTAATATTCAAAAACAATATATTCCCTCAATTAAATTTCATAGCAAACCTTTGTCCCTTTAAACATATCATTGTAAGTTAGCAACAGAATGTAACATTTACGCCCACCATCAGATGTAGTTTTGTTGTAGGTATACACAAATTTTATGTGGTATTTTGATGTTTCAAGAATCCTAAAAAATGTCATACATAGATAAAATATATCAAAATACATGTGTCTCAAAACAAATAATAAACCAAAAACACATGACACTTATTAAGCGAAAGCCAAGTGCAGGTCTTATTGCAAATTAAATTATTAATTATTCAAATATTCATTATTGAATGTAAGGCCACAACCCTGAGCTAAAAAGGTTGAATCTAATTTTATTGCCCAAACATTGTTATTATCTGCTTACTTGTTATTTGTAAAGATTAAATAAATAAAATCATTTTTAAATACCAAATTAAAGCCTATACCGAATAAACAAGAATAATACTACCTACAAACTTTCTATTTATATCAATCAAGTGATCAAAAAGATTTATTTTTTAATTTTAAATTGAAATACTTTTTGACTCAAAACTATCTAAAATTATTCTTGAAAATTGAGTAAATAAATTTACAACTATACTGGTGAATCAGTAAAACTCCTTCTCTGAACATGCATAAAAAGCTTAGTTAACTTAGTTCAAATTCTCGTTATTCTAGTACACGTAGTCTAGATATAGGTATAGCTTATTTACTAATTGATGCAAGTAGCAAGGAAAACTATTAAACTGTAATTATCAAATTAAAGATATGTTATATCTTGCCACTACGCTTTCTCAAAACTTCTGTATATGTATCACCAACTTAGCTTTAGCATCAGTTATTGAAATCATCTTGATACTCAGTTGGTGATACATTTCTAACATACTTTGTAACATAATGAAAGGAATTTGTTACACACACAGTATAATATAATATATGTATATATATATATATATATATATATATATATATATATATATATATATATATATGGCGTTTTATGCAATAATGTAGTTGTGGAGCGTTTTATCCAAAATTTTGTATGTTTATAAATAAAATCGTCATCCATTACTTCAAATGTTTTAACATAAGAAAGAAGGTTAAATTTGGTAAAATTACAAGAGAATAGTTAATACATATTTGATTAACTTAATATACTGATAAAATAGGTACTTATATATTATCGTAAAAATAATAAGTTTAGCAAACATTACAATTTGTAAATACCATTATATTTAAAATTATTATTTTTTACTTATAATACACTCTAGGAATAACATAAAATAAGTAATGGAACAATTAAAACCTAATATTAACTAAGGCCTTTAAATAACTAAGCATTCATTAATATCAATATTTAGAATTTTCATTTCTTAATTTTATATCAAAAATAATATTTAATTGAATTTAAAATTTCACTAACATAACGCTTGTCATGCTTTTTAACAAATTAAGGTGTTAAAAGTTAAATTTTCCCCTTCATTAATTTTTTTTACTTTTCTTCTCTATTTTTCAGTATTTACAGGTTATATTTCTGGGAAGATATAATGGGCGTTCAAGTGATTAGCTACAGGTCTTTAAAGCAGTTTTTTGTTCTGGGTGGATTTAAGAAGTAAACTACTTTTTTTCTGAGTGTTCTTGCTCGTTAAGGTGGGGGACATTACGGAACTTACATAGCTGAACATAGCAAATAGTGCAGCCGTTCCTCCCTAAACTACTATATTATCAATATATGATCCTGCCACTATCATATATCCGAATTCTCATTTGAGAAATTTATTTCCTGGGATTTTAATTGTTGAGAAGGATGTAAACTTATGACTATAAACAGATGTAACACCCAATTCATCCTTTAGTTAATAAATTAGGGAATCAAACTAAACTAAACTATTTTTAGAACTATATAAACAATTTAATGGTAATTTTTGTCATTACCCATCGTCTGTAAATACATAATACGCACATGTATGTTTTAACGGATTTGTATCGATTCCTCATATTGTATCGCTAATTCGATTAATTTTTATCTTAAACAATAGAACTAATTATTTTAAGGACTTAGTTGTTTATTATTGTACATTACACAAAGATATGGATAGCCTTTTAAATTTAAATCATATGTGAATAAATTAAATTAAATTTTAGTAACACGTTGTAAAAGACATACACATATACACATAAACAATGGTCACAAAACACAAAAATAAAACGCGAATAAATGTGTAGGCCGTGGCGATTACTGAAACTCTGCTATTTTAGCACAACCGCTATTATTTTCTTATATCAGGAGGCAGTTTAATAACCACGCATAAATAAAACGTGAACCCAACCAAGGAATGCAATGAAAACATAATCCACACGTATAGTCGAGGCTGTAATACTTGGCTAATCATAACCGAGTAATAAAAATATTGATGTAGTATTGTAGGACTATATAGAACGTAACAAAAATTTTCCCTAAGATTGACATGTTGAGGGACGAAATGCTCTTTTGACTGCTCTATTTTAATTTTGTGACGAAAAACCAATAGAATTCTTCCCTTAACTAAAGAACTGATGTACCAACGTTAAAGTTCCGAAAATCTTTTTATCAGGGGACGACAAAGAGTTGGATATATAGAAGGCCTTTCTTTTGACCTTTGACTATAAAATGAGAGGTCTTTTCTTTCATCAATCAGGAGAAATTAATTACTCATGGGTTATTTGTGTTATATGATTGTTTTTGTAATAAAAGATACATTTTTGGGTGAACATTATAACTCCTCTACAAGTTGAGTTAAATAACTCACTGTAAGGTCTCTCAGTTTAATTTAACAGAATGAAACATTGTCAGAAAAAAAGTTGTGTGGTAGCGCCCTACATATTTTATTTACATCAATCACACAGTAAATATAGATCAATAAATTCCCAATTTTGAATAGATGCAAACGTAAATAATTTATTTCTGAATGAAGTTGTAATACGGATTCTGAAAGATACATATATTGTCAGTGGTGTTCACAATATTCCAGTAAATACCACTCACTATGTCGAATTTCTGGTTAAGAAAGGATCCGAAAGGTGACAAATGCTAACCCAGACCGGTCAAGTGCAAGCTGTAGTGAAAATCTACCGGAGCACGATAATGTAAGTGCAGACTATTGTGTGGCCGGGAAACGAGAGAGAATTTCCATGTTAAAGTTACTGTACTGAAACAGTGTCACACAATGTGATGCGTTACTAATTATTGTTGTTTACAAAAATTTATATTGTTTTTTGTTTTTTAATTATAGCTATTTTGTTCATTGGTCTTTTAATAGATACTATAACGTAATTATTTTAAAAATATTTCCATAATGATGATTTAATAGAAAGAAAAATAATGATTTATAATAACCTATTTTTAATTCCCTCATCTCCCAAGGTAATCTACCCACAGACTTAAAAATAATCAAAACCACTCATTTGCTTAAAAATGGCTTTAATAGATCTGACATAAAATTGTACAGACCGATTTCTATTTCTCCAGTCTTTGCTAAAATATTAGAAAACATTGTCCATGGCAGGCTTTATACTTTCTTAGAGAGAAATAATGTCTTAACAAATTTCCCGAAGGTGGCAGGTGGAATATCCTCATACTCTCTAACAAAGGTCCAAAAGGAGTCAGGCCACAAAAAATATCAAGATAGAGGACTTGTATCATACTACTTCATCATCTGTCACTTGGTCTCTTGCCAGAGCTACAGTCGCTCACCCGGGGTCGGACGGTGAGCACGCGTAGTCACTCTTAAGACTCCCAGTGGTCACCTTCAACGCCCAGTTTTTAAAGTTTTCCCTCTTCCCTTAAAGTAACTGTAACGTACATACGCACCAATTTTATCTATAGGTTACCTCTTACTCTATTCAACGCCCAGGTTTTAAAGTTTTCCCTCTTCCCTTAAAGTAACTGTAACTTACACACGCCCCAATGGTATCTCTAGGTTACCTCTTACTATATTCAACGCCCAGTTTTTTAAATTTTCCCTCTTCCCTTAAAGTAACTGTAACGAACACACGCCCCAATTGTATCTCTAGGTTACCTCTTACTATATTCAACGCCCAGTTTTTTAAATTTTCCCTCTTCCCTTAAAGTAACTGTAACGAACACACGCCCCAATTGTATCTCTAGGTTTTCTCTTACTATATTCAATGCCCAGTTTTTAAAGTTTTCCCTCTTCCCTTAAAGTAACTGTAACTTACACACGCCCCAATTGTATCTCTAGGTTACCTCTTACTATATTCAACGCCCAGTTTTTTAAATTTTCCCTCTTCCCTTAAAGTAACTGTAACGAACACACGCCCCAATTGTATCTCTAGGTTACCTCTTACTCTATTGAATGTCTGTTTTTAAAGTTAAGACTATATGCTTCAAGGAAACCTCATTTTTAGTTTTAATTACATGAAGTAATATTTTAATTATGTTAAGTTTAATCAATAAGCAATCAGCTTTTGTCCCTCAAATACTAATTCTAAATTTAACACGGTCGAACCAGCGTCCATTTTGCTCGGTTACCAGTGGGACTGTATCTCTTGAACCGGCATATTCCATGTTACTCTCCGACACGACACTCTTCATCCATCTCACCCTCTATAGCCCACAATTCCCTGTATTAATTTACATATTTTGTATTATTGCTGGTTTGACAAACAAAGAATCAGAAAGCTAACTTACAAGGTCCTAACTTAAATTGAGATTTTAATTTAAAAGGGTGACTTTCATTTTGTGCATCATGGTATTAGAGAGACAACGCAACAAAAAGTACGCGGCAATGTTACTGTTTACTGCAATGAAAGTTTATCTGCTGGTATTTAAAATTTATTGGTTTGCGTTTACAGAATTCATTTGGAAATTCAATACTGCTAAAACTTTAATGGTGGTTGGCTTTGTAACATTAAAAATCCCAATCCCTGGCCAGTATTGTTTCACTGATACAGAAAAAGGTTGTACAGGAGGAGGGTCAAATATAACACTATAAGAAACGGGGAATTCTCAACAATCTCTGAAGTAAGCTAAAGTAAGTATCTTAAAACTAAATCACAGCTAGAATACATATACATATATAGCCGTACTGGTATTTTATCTGGTATTTGTTTTTAAAGCAATAAAGCGTTTTATTGGAGGAAATGCCCTTATGGTGATATTAATATGAAAGGGAAAGGTTAAGAATGTCTATGTAATTTTTAGGAATATATGATCCCAGAAATTCTAGAAAAACCTTCACTTCCAATTTCCTTATTCGCAAATGAGACTAAGTTATGCTATAATTATGCTCTGAGGGAACAAAATCTGGCTATTTGCATAAAACGGTTGGATAAGTAATTTTTAATGAAAAAATGTATCTAAGTTTTAATGAAATTACACTAGTATTCTGTTTTTAAATTCATTTCAGATGTACAAAACATTTTTTTAAGTGTAAGGTTATGTCGATAATTCCAAACAATAATAGATAAATGAGCAGCAATAGTGTCGCTTATAACATCGTATTTTTTATGCTAGTATTTTTTTTTTTTTTTTTTTTTTCAGCCACGTTCAGTTTCCACAACATGGCAACCATATATGCGATTGATATCAAACAGGCACTGCCATGTCTATTCCACTTAGAAAGTAGTTTATTCAAATACGAACCTTCAAATACAAGAACTTCCTAAACTAATTAGTCCTCAATATTTCATATAATCAGAAAAAGGTTTATGAGGCTTAATGGTACAAAAATATTTATAATATGATTGTTTGACCAACTAAAAAAAATTTATTAGCTATTCAAAATGTAATAGTATAATTATGGCCACTTAGCAAAAATATTGAAAGTTCATGGAATAGTCCAGTAATTGATTCTTTTCATGATGTCCAAAAATATAGAAATTTAGAAACTTTTTCGAATAAATATTGTAAGCACCATTTTCTATTCATATTTTAATGAAACTACGTGAATTATTTTATACCATATTGAGGATCACAGTAAGGATAAAGTAATATTAGTCGTATATATACATGTTAAAACAAAATTAACAGCGCTTTCCTATCCAGACAAAGTTCGAGACATTATCTAACATGCAAATTTTAGTCATTCATACATCATAATAACGTAAACTCATCGGTAAAAGTTCGCATAACAAAACGCGGCAGTAATCCTAGCAACAATAGGCTAGACTCTTGCTGTCGTAGTTTATACCAACTCCTTGAGCCAATCGTGGGAGATTCGAAGGTCTAGTGTTCTACGATTTTGAACTTAGATCTGTTAGAGATAGTGCAGTTTCAAATCCTAGCTGTGCCTGCAAAATAGTACAGAAACCTACTCCGTTTACATTCTACCTGTCCCGCAGTGTATTACTTCTTGTATTATTTTCGAATGTGATAATTTTTATTTGTTGGTGAAATTGTTTCGTTAATTATTACACAATTAGGCTTGAACACATTAAATTATAATCAGTAACAAAAAGTACAATCCTTTATAAAATGTAGATTTGTTTGTTTATCAAGAAAACTCTGATTTGAAGCAAACTTTCTCCTATTGTTAAATTTATTCATTATAAATACGAAATATGTCAACGTTACCAAATTTTAGTATTAAATTAATTAAGCATCTCCTATGCGTAAGATTTTAATTTTATACCGTTAATTATTTTGCTTTTTACAACTACTGTTATCTGAGCGTGGAGAGTTATCACAAAGTAAAAAATTACAGTTACTTAAAATCTATGAAACTTTATACAATACCATTTCAACGGCGGTATTAGGAGTCAGTTTCCCGACAAATGAGATCACGTTCACTGTGAGATACGCGATCTTTATCGGCAGGGCATAGGAACGATGTTCGAATACAGCATACAACATGGCATATATCTGTTAGAAAAAGTAAATGTAAAACTAGTGGTGTACTGGCCAGCTCAAGAGCTATGCCCTGCTGAATGTTGTAAATAGTTACTATATCCACTTGTTACACACACGATCAATATCTTCCACAAATATTTCAGTCACCTACTCCTCCGGATAACATGCGTTAACGCCGATTGCAAAAAATAGTCCTCAATTGTGAACAATGGATTTGCATTTTGTACACAAGTCAAACTATAAAACCAACAAGGGTAGACCCCTAATAACCTTGTATCTTTCAATATTTATTGCTGTAATAGAACATAAAAATTAACCAAGACTTAAATTACGGTCATTCCACTGCGTCGGGTGGCTTTGTAGATGATTGCGTCTTGTGAAATCATAAAACATTCATTAGTTTAATTAAGTTATGCATGTCAATCGAATTCATCCTTACATAACTCAGTGTACCCTTGTACTGTGTACACGGCACAATATCTTACGCCCAAATACAAATTCGAAATAATAAATTTGATATGTTCTACTTAACATGTAAAAACGTCTTTTTAATAGATGTTATACAAATTTATTTAGGTATAGACGTAAATGCCCTCTATCATACTAAGTCGTAGTTGAAAGGTCCAAGTAAGGAATCACAATAGGCAAATGGAGAGTAAAGTAAAGTTATTTTTCTATTAGGAACGCTGCTAACAAACAAAACTAGGTTTGTAAAATGGGCAGTTAATAAATATTATCATATGATGGGTTTCTAAACTCATTAAAGTACGTTTAAAGTACACAGTATTATTTAGGACTGTGTGACATACTTGGCTGAGTGTTAACCGGTAACTGGTAAACTTTCTCTTCAGTGTCTATATATGACTGTCTGCATGGTTCTAGAGAACTTAAAATATAGTTTTACAAATTACAACATCGAATTGCATGGTGTCTATCGTGGGATGTCGCTGAATAGTAACCTTCCGAAGGATACCTCGAAACAAAATTAAATTTTTGGCTTCTTATACTTTTCTATCACTACTGTAGCTGACTCCATTCCTCTTTCGGATGTTTCTCTACTTGTCTGTCTGTATCCTGGGGATAGTTAAACTGCAAGTGTTACAATGTCACTTGATTGTTGGCTTCTCATTTCGTTATAAATCTGTTAGTTTTCAATTGTCTCATTTCTACATGGTCACTCGTAAAACCCATGATGAATATTTACCAACGCTCAGTCACATCATATGAAGTAACATGCACAATCACTTAATAATATGTTATTTAAATAGATATGAAACTTCCTGCAAAATTTCAAATGTATAGGCCAATCCGTTCACGAGTTATTTTTTGAACACTTACACAAATGAGATATTTTGTTAAGAATCTTCAGTATTAGAATTTACTAACACTCACCTAGTAATAGCAATATACCTACAGTCATTAAAAATATCTGCAAATAAGATTTAAAATGTAACTAATTTAATAATATATCATAACAGACAGAGTAATAGAATAAGAACACTTGGAATGTATATTCATTGCAAAATAGTTTTTCTTTGCGCAAAGTGCGGGTTTTTATAGACAGATTGTTTAAGTGACAAGTTTATAACTCATATTAAAGTAAGTACAGAAAAGCAGTTAGAGCTCATTTTTGTATTAAGTAGGCAGTGAAAAAACTTATGGACAGTATTTACGACCTTACAGGCTTGTAAAACAGTCTTACAGTTCAAATCGTGACAGAACTATTAATGACTGTCTTAAATTATCCGATGACCTGGTTTGGAAACTGTACTTCGTAATAGTATATTTTAGTGTTATAATTTATTTTAAGAAAGTCCTAGAACCCCTTTTGTATTACTGCCACTTTTGTTAGTGTCCATTTAAAATAATAAGTGTTTAGAAGTACACAGTTCTATAAATCGATGGGTTATAATGAAAACGACCACATTTTTCCGGTAAGTTTGAAGGCTATTTCATAATTGTCTAGTTCAAGGGTTCTCAACCGGTGGGTCGCGACCCCCAGGGGGGTCGCGGGACGGGTCTGGGGGGGTCGCGAGATAGGTGATAAATGAAAAAAAAACTCAGGCCATATATACCATATGAGCGGCGAATATCAAATGAAGCGACCATGTACTTATTTAGAAACTGAGTTGAGTCCGCTTGTTAAATAAAATAAGTATATTTAATCAATTTACAATTAATCAATACTATTTTAAAATACAACTATAATTAACAAAAAGGAACAAATGGAGGTTTAAATGACTCTACATCGCTGCTAAAAATGATGGTGCCTGACGAGCCGCTTGTATCGTAACGTAGGCCTTATTGTTGTGAGACAAAATTTGTTTATTCTAAAAAAAGGCACACTACACAAAATACATTGCCAAAAATTTTTTTTTTTAAAGTCCAGCAGAATGACTTAATGAGAAACTTGAGCTTGCTTTAAATTAACTAACTGTAGAATGTCTGGGTTGATTTTTGTCAAACACAAAATAATATCATTTTCTAGTGCCAAACGATTTCTTGGTTTGGTTTTTAAATTCACCATTGTGGAAAATCCTTTTTCACAATATTGTAAGAAGTAGAAAAAGGTATCAAAATCTTCAATGCTACTTTGGTCAATTATGTGTGTTGCTTCTTTATACTTAGCCAAAACTTGTCGGGACAAACATCGTCAAGAGGTAGTTTCAATGACTGATCACTTGATATATCTATCAGTTCATCGTGGAGGCCAGCATTCAATTCAGCTTTTTGAACAGCTTTTTCGGAAAAATGGTTTTGTTATCCACACAGATCCACTTGTATCTTTAACAGGAATATAATCATTCAACTGCTTTATCAAGGCTTCAAGGTGTGATGATATGAGTAATGAGAGAGATGATGTGTCAATGGATGTGTCACCAATACTTGAGACATACTCCTTGAATTCTTGTGTAAGTTGGAAATTTTCAAAGTCTTCATCTTTTATTCTTATATTCCAAAGAGTAAGTTTTTCTTACAAATTCATTTACTCGGTCTTGAACATACAAAATAGTTGTTTCTGGTCCTTGTAGGGATGAGTTCAAAATGTTGAGATGAGAAAAAATATCAGCTAAGTAAACAAGCTTTATTAACCATTTTTCATCGCTGAAAAAATGGGAAAGTTCATGTTTACTGTCCATTAAAAAAAGCAACATTTCTGATCTCAATTAAAACAGCCTACTCAACACGTTACCCCGGGACAGCCATCTCACTTCGGTGTGGAATAGCAAATGTTTGTGCAGGGCTCCTACCTCTTCACACAAGTTTTCAAGTAATTTACTCTGCAATGGTCGACTCTTGACTTAATTAACAACTTTGATAGTCTCAGCCAAAACTTGACGCAAGTCATCCGGCATTCCTTTAGCTGCCAAAGCTTGTCTACGTAAAAAACAATGCACCCAGTTTGCATTTGGCATTAACGTTTTCAACCTGGCAATCAATCCGCTGTTTTTACCCGAAAGGGCTCTTGCACCATCACTACAAATTGAAACACATTTGTTTCAATCAATTTCAAATGGTTCAGTTGCCTCAATGAACACTTTAAAAAGACATTCACTTGTGGCATGGTCTGGCTGTCTTTTTGCATACAAAGGCTTACTTTACGATGTTACAAGAAGGGGGGTCGCCTAAATTCTCAATCTAAAAAGGGGGTCGCAGCGTTGAAAAGGTTGAGAACCACTGGTCTAGTTTGATATTTAGCCTCCAGGCTGGAAGATTTAAAATACGAGTATATTATTCCAAATAACAAGAAGTTTACTTACAAAGTTGTTATTATAAGCGATGGAAATATAGAACTAATCATCTAGCTTACAGTGGATTATTGGTTTGTCATATTTAAAACCTAGATCTGTCAAATGTCATTGTTGTAATTGACAACCTTTGGCAATTATCTGATTGGACTAGACTACGGTTTTATAGTACACCAGTTAATATTTGGAAAATATTTAGTATAAATATAATACAACTGTTTCAAAAAGAAGTAATAATATTTTAGCGTCTCCTAAAGCAATTTAGAATAGAAACCGTGATCCAATAATTGATATATACATATATATATATATATATATATATATATATATATATTTATATAATAGATGGTAACTTTCTCTTTTTTTTAATATTTGCTACAAATTGAAAAAAATTGAAAACTTTTCATTTTATATATTAATTTAAACAAACTCTCCAATAATATAACGTTTTTTATTTTTGTGAGGCCTTTTGTACTCAATGAGAACATCTTCGGACCCACACAACTGAATTGAGTACAAAAACATCCTAAGATGTTCTTATTGAGTACAAAAGGCCTCACAAAAATAAAAACTTTATATTATTGGAGAGTTTGTTTGAATTAATATATAATTTCCAATAAGAAAAGAGGTTCAAGAACTTTTAATTTTGTTTTCTGGTTATTTTCTTACTCTGTGCTCAGGAACGCTGGTTAATTAATATAAAAAAAATTTGTTATGAAGCTATAAATGAGCAAATACGAAGCTTTTTACACGAACTTTGCCCGTAATCCTAGGTTTACAAATCATAGCTTGCATATATTAGTACGGCTTACAGCTATTGGTGTTCGAAAACACAGTGTTGTACTTAAAAGTAAGCTCCTTAATATCTCGTGTTTTACATAAATACCATTTTTACTCCATTTTATGATACAGGCCAATGTAAAGCTGAGAGCTATAAGCCCCTTTGCTCCACTTTTTCCACTGTGGCATTATCTCTGGAAGAGAGAATTACTTTTGCCTCTTTCCACCAAAATGTGGAATAAAACTGTTTCAAGTAACAACGGGTGTAGACACTAAAATATCTTTCACAGGAATAAGTCACTCCATTGCAACATTAGACTAAAGAAAAATGATTTATATATTTTCTTATTTAGAACAATAACACAAGCGCTACTATGGCACAGAAAGAAGACGCTTTGGCCGAAATAAAATTTTCAGACAGACGTGTATAATTTCTTGGGCGCGGGCCCAAGGCAGATTATGAACAGAACAGCCGATTCATGTCTTCAAATTATAAAGCACACATATCCTTTGAAAGTTCTGTTGTGTCCAGGTCGTGTCTTACCCATCTTCTTCCTTTTAATTCCCTGAGCACTCTTCAATAATTTTTCAATTTGTTCAGTTGATTAACATATATTTTAGAGCGTACATCGAGATAGATAGCCATGGTTCTCTAAATGGTTAACTTCTACTATTCTGATTGAAGTAATAGTATTTTTTGAGATTCTAAAGTTTATCAAATCAAAATTGTAATACGCAATAGGAGTTTTACAAATTTCCAAATTATTTTTGACCGTCTCAAAGGATTATTGCCCATATCTCTAGAAGTGCATGATTTACTTAACGGTCTCTGAAGAGCTCTTCCAGCTCCAGCCACCATATATGAAATATTTGAAATCATGTGGTGTAATTGTAGATTTTTTTACGTATAAAACCAATATAACTTTTAAATTAGAAATAAATTAAGTAGGTTTATAACGTACGTAGAACACATTGATATGTTGTAGATGGAGCTTATATTGGTTACTGATAACTTACTTAAATTAAAACATAAAACCAATATTTAATACTTTTATTTTTTGTGAGGCCTTTCGATAGCAAGGCTATCTTCCTCAGACAAATCACAAAAATTAACGTCACAGAAAGGTCTCACAAAAAATAAAAGTATTAAATATTGGTTTTATGTTTTAATGTAAGTAAGTTATGCAACAAATTGGTTACAGTTAATTTACATTAGAGGAGTTAATGAAAAATAATGAACCATTTTACAGTGTTGCGCGGATTTGAAGAGTTTTCAAAAATAAATTTATTTGAGGATACCGATGACAATTTCTCAATATTTTTCTTAGACTTCTGTAAGTCAGTTACGTAAATTCCCTTTATTTAAAAAAATAATAAAGTGAGACTTTGTAACTTGAACTTATCTTCAACTATAGAATGCAAATGTTTTACAACATTTATTTTCTGGCTTATTTAAATGTATACACAATATAGCTTAATGAAATATTGTAAATTTTTCCCATATACTAAATTAATTCTCTGTGTTGCATAATATTTAAATTCTGTTTGAAGGTTTTTATACATATTTCCGCCGTAAATAATAAAAAAGCAGTAAAAGCACAGTACCACGAACATGGTGCAGGAATAATTTGTTGTTTGTTACATACGACTTAACTGACATACGAGCTGATAAAGCAACGAACTGTGTGACACATGGTCGCTAGGTGTGTCTCGTATAAACTGCGCTTGAACTGCCAATTTTAAATAACATGTCTTTCACTTTATATTCAACTGGAAAATACAGCGTTTAAGATATTGAATCACAAATACCCTTGATAACTATTTGCGTAACGTAACTTATGAAAATTTTAAAATATTCGGAATGTACAATCGGTTGTTTTGCAAAGTTAAATACGAGGATATTTAAGGTATGAATATAAAATTTATGAAACTTTGTAACCGAAGACGTTTATTTATACAAATGAAAATGTTATAGTAACATGAAAGAGAGAGGTAATTCTTAGGTGTTGAATTTATATACTTAGACAAAGTCAATTACGATTCTGACTGAATATAAAAACAGATATCTTGAGAGCCTTTCATCAAGAAGAAGTTAAATAACAGAGAAATTCTAACAAATATAGCCTACTAACAATTACATCAAAATTTAAAGTTTGCTAGGATTCTTGAAGTATTTGTAACTAAAACCGCCGATTATGCAACAGTAAGAAAAGTTAAATCCATATTGATTAGAACCTATAATTGGTTTCTAGGTTTCTTAGACATTAAAGAGTTATTTATAACTTATGTTTTTATTTTTAAAGACATGTATTTCATTTAATGTACTAGATAAGTTGCCATAGATACGTAGAACCGAAAGCCGTATAATGAACGTGTTCTATAAGCTGCCATGTAGCTTTTGCTATAAGAAAAAACTTGGTTTAGTCCATACCGAACTGCCTCATAAATTGTCCTTAAACTTTTTATTCTCATAATAAAAGAAGGTATAACTCAAAATTATGTATATTCTAATTTATTTTGCAGTAGTTTCGAAGTTTTGAAATGACTTTCAGGAACATGAAATTGTTGGCTATATGATTCTTTGTTTGTCGGGTTTTTTATATAAACGTATCTGTGATGTGTTTGAAATATTTATGATGTGCACGGTCGTCTTTATTGTCAAAATTTCGATTCATTTTTGTTTAACAAGAATTAATTTTATAATAGTGCATATTCATAAATGGAATCATTTTGGGTGAACTTCAATAATAGACTAAGTAGACTGCCATAATTTCTCTTTTGTCTAACGGGCGGATATAAAAATATCATTTCATGTAAAAATTTTACTCCTAAATTGTTTAATTTATGTAATTAATAAATATAAAGTCGTATTATAATGTGGTTAAAAGCAGTGAATAAAATGCAGATACTGGAAATTCTTATACTGCCAATGTTATAAAAACTGGTACTCTTTTCGCTATATTCTAACCAATAGTTGTTGTATTTTTAAAACAGCTAGCTAACTTAAAAAGATACTCAGAAGTTCTGTTAAGCTTTCAAAACAAAGTTTCATGATCGGTTGATAATTTTATACTTTAATAATTCCATAATTATTGTCCATAACCGTTAAACAAAACAAAACAGCTGAAACAGGTTGAACAAATAGTTGAATATACATATGTATGGATCAGCCGGGCATGTTTTTTAATATTTATTTGTATTCATCTCCGTGTCAGTTTCTTTAATCAACATAGGGCCTGAATTACGATCAATTCCTTTTTTAAATACAATTTACAATGGTAGGTAGTAAGTGTGCCAGCATTATTCAATGCTTTTCTTGGTACTCAAAAGTTAGACATAACATGCAATAAGTTTACTATTATTTAAATAAAAATTTGCTGTCAAGAGTGCAACAAAATTGTATATTTATTCAATGTCATACTATAACAATATGAATTTTGGAGATAATGTATCAAAAATACATGTTTTACAATATATAAAAATTTATCGGCCAACATTGAGTGAAATTTCATACTTCTAAATGTCGTGCTTACAATTTTCTCGTAGTAAGTGTTTTCATTATAACTAAACATATTCTATGTCAGTGTTATGGAATTCTGCTTTGTGACAAACGCAATGATAATTGTTTGAGGGCTGTGGAGCCATACAACGCAATGCTCATTAATGAACTTTATCTAATCAGGGCAATCAACAACTCTGTACGGGTAATTCTATATGTCGCCACTCTACCAGCTTCAAACATCAGAATCAGCGACTGTATGTATGCCACTCTAATTGGGACAGAGTTCCATGTCCTGGCCTAAAATATATCATCAAAATAAAGGAACCTTCTATTTTCCATGAATTGTGGGATTCCGGCACATTTCCTTTCAATGATCAAAACGAACGTAAAAACACTCATTTCTGAGTCTACACTGTGAAACAGTACAACAAAGCATTTATACGTAAACTGTTATTGTCTCTTCAGTATATAATAAATCTTCTATAAATAAAAATATTTTTTAGTTTGTTATTTAAATAATACTTTAAAAGTATGTCTATATTGTATTATTTATTTGCGATAATATGTATGTGGAGACATATTAGCAGTTACTTATGAATATAGTTAAAGTCAAAGAATCCCTTATTTTATCAGGCTAAGTTACAGCTAATAAGCAATTCGTAACACTTTTGTTTCGTTGATATGAAACAACTTTTATATTGAAGAATCTAAATAAGTCAGTAAATAATGAACTTAAGCCTTTTTTTAAATTCTTTCCTGGTTTAAAATCATGTATCTCTTTATATTTGTGTAGCGACAAGTGTCTTCATTTAAGTAGAAATTCAGTATGTGGGTATAAAAATGTTTTTACTGAAAACAAAATGCCTTACAAAAATAAGGATGAATTATTATTGCGTGGATTTTTTCTAATCAATATTAATAAAACCCAAGAAGAAGAAGCCTCCACAATGTGGTGATAGTTTACAATAATCTAATTTTGATTCAACTAAATAGAATTACAGATATTTCTCATTCAGAATCTCTCATTCAAAAGAAAGACGATACAACTCAACAGTACAAATTTTACAGGAGAGCGCTTTAAAGTTTTCACCTCTTTCAAAATCTATCTAGAGCTTATTTTTTAAGGAAAGAAATAAGAAATAGATTCTCTGTGTCTTTAGAAGTTTAATTCTAAATATCTTATAATTCTTTATCATTTGCATATTATGACATTTTTATTTATTATTTTCTTTAGCTTTTACGTTTTATGCCTTATGAAATAAAAATAAAAACTCTTACAATTACTAAAAATAGTTTTTTATTTAACAAACAAATCAAAGTAAAAAATAATTAAATTCAATGTGTTGCGAAGCAACAGTTTTACTGATTGTACTTTACTGAAATAAGTAAATGTTTAAAGTTAATGAACACTAAAAATTGTACTAGTCAAAGTTTTACAATCATTTTTGTATATTTAAAGATAATATAAAAATAATTTATTTACAATAATAAAGTTTACACTGATATATTTTGGATTAAACTAAATAGAATTATAGATATTTTTATTCATGTTTTGCAAATACTAATAGTTAAAAGTCTTAAGGATGTTTAGGTATCTTTCATATAACCATAGCGAGGAAAGTAATGTCATAAACTGACTAGAGATCTCATTACACTCCACTTGATTTGAACATTAAAGAGACACTGCAACATCATTACGAACTCTTTAAAACGCAGTTATAAACCACTTACCCATAAACGGGTAGATATTTAATATTTTAAGTATTTTAGTTTAAAATTAGATAATCTTTCTTTATTATAATTCATATTTTACAGTTTATTTGTAGCAATGTAACATTCCTCGCGCTGTAGAATATAGAATAAAATGTAAAACTTGATTTTCTTGTAAAATTTTGATAAACCCGTCTTATTCCATATATCTATGCCTATATTTATATATGATTTTGAAACCTTCCACTCCTTGTAAGTTTACGGGAAAGCAGCTCTAGATCTATCAGTAGTTTTTTATTCTCTAATACGTAAAAAAATAATACATAGTTATATTTTGTAATTGTACCAAACCTACTCTCCAGTGTATGTAAGTACATATATAAATTCAGTGTACTTACAGCAATGAAAAAGGATAGTGTCTCGTTTTTTATGAAATTTCATTACAAAATCGATCCAATGATCATCATGCTTTAGTGTCAAAATGTTATTTGTCAAATGTTTAAATGTATATAACAATAACATCTACTCGAGAACATTATCCAGGACTTGAACTTAAAGTGGACTCTGGGTGATAATTTTTGTGGAGAACTTGACAACAACAATGGCTAATTAATACAGGTTGGAATAAGGTGTTATAAACAATTTTTACTTACCTCATCAAAAGATTTTTTACATTTCTTATTTTGTTTCAAATTTAATCTTAAATACTTGATCGATTCACGTTACCGTAGGATATTACATATCTATTAATGTTAAATTGCTTATATTTCAAATATTACATTTTTCCTAATAGTTTTTAAATTAAGTTAATAGATGTTGAACGTATGTTTTGTAGTAATAGATATTGATCTATCCTTGAAAGTGGAGCATTCATTTATTAAAGAAATTTACTCAGCCTAGTCAGCTAATTTGTCTCAGTAAATAATTAATACAGTTATGTAATGGAATTTTCTCTTTCTTAGAATGTGTATTTTTGTAATTTACCTTAAACCTACTGTTAAGAGGTCTCAATCTTTGGCTTAGTCACAATGCTCGATTACTCTTACATGACTACCACCTAAGATGCTACTTGACGTTTTATTTTTCAAGGTGTGTTTAACAGACCAATTGCCAGACCGTTGGTGATGGTTTGGAGTCACCTTTAAGCCGTTCATCTCCAGATTAACTGTTATAGTGGGCATCTTAGCTTTAATTGTGCCTGAAATAAGCCATCAATTCCTTTTTATTCTCTATTGAAGAAAGGTCCTGTAAACATACTAAAATCGTTTTTGCTGCGCTATCCTTTAAGAAATATAATAATATGTAAATCCAATCTCTTCTTCTATGATAAAATAACTATGGATACTGTTCTTAGTATCATTATTGGACATAACTTAGGAAAGTTTAAAATGAATAGATGAGGAGGATTACGGGGAGATAGTGGAAACAGATTCGTCTCTCGTGGCTCTCTGCCAGAGAGTTATTGTCTCTTAAATAACGTTATTTGAAAAGTGACTCTCAGGACTTTCTATGGCTAAATAAATAGTGTTGAATTTTTTTCACTTTTTAAAATTAAAGGCGTTTAAAATTTAAAGATGATTAAAAGCCTTGGACTTAGGGAAAGTTGTTTTGATAATGAAATTTGGACATAGCATCAGTGAACAAGATTTGTAATGTAAAATTGGTATATAGATAGATGTACCATTTAATACCATGACTCACCATTACTTACCGTTACTCAAATCTACGACTAAAGCGAAGGTGAACTGGAGATTAACACTACATTCAAATTAGGTTCCCTTCCTACCATAGCTACGTTATGTGTAATTGCCATTGTTCACCCATAAAGTCAAAGTTTTGGTTCATATTTCTAATGAAGAAATTTCAAAGTTGCAGTGACAAAATTTTATAATGGAAATTATCCATTGTTACATGTAGACTATTGTCTACTGTTCTGGACCGCAGATTCCAGAAGCCAAGATACTGTAAGAATCGTAAGGTGAATCGACCTATTCTTACGTAATCGTATCAAAGACTGTTTGGAGATATATTACGAAAGGTAATATTTTTCTGTAATATTAAACTTTATTAAAACCGGGTCTTTAACTAAACTATAGTGTAAAATTGTCTTCAGATATGATTAAATTACAGCAAAATAATGCTATATTGCGTTTTTTGTTGATTTTGGATCCGTAAAACATTTTTAACATAATTTTTCGTGACATTTTTAAGAAAAAAAAAGAAAAAATATTAACTGCTTTATTTTTTAACCATTAAAATTATAGAGGCATTTCATGTATGTTTATAACATTAAAATAAAACAATTATGCCATAAGATACTCTTAAAATATGGTAATAAATGAATTTAAGAGTAAATTTTAAAACACACTACCATAATTATTACACTTGCGTTTATCAAAGCGTTATAAGTCTAATGAAGCATCAAACTGGGAAAGTGATGAGACAGCATGTTTCCAATATACCACGATTTAGACGTACGACCTAAATCATAAATTTACTCACTGTTACAACCGGTGGTTTGACAAGCTTTGTAACATACATTATTAGTTCATGGATGAGTGATGTTAAACAGTACAAAATGATGAACGTTGAGGAAGGAATAATGTGCTTAAAAGCGTGTTACACCAAAAATAATCTTGTTCCACGAGTCCTTCTGAATCATACCTGAGCACATTTTAAAATATTTTCTAGGAATAGGAAAATATTAAACCCAAGTGTAATGTCAATACTTATAACTCGTGCTAGAATGTTTCTGGTACTTATGCATTGTTTTTATTGTTTTAAACCGCTATGAACCACTAGCTTCAAAATACACGATTTTAGATGAAAGCAGTTAAAATGTTTTTACTGGTACTTTCTGATTGTCTTCCTAATATCGAAACCAATTACCTGTTACATAAGGAGTTGCAGGACTAGGGCGACTAAAAAGTTATTATATTTGGATAAGCAGGTGTAATGGTATTATTAATCTGTCACTTATATTTATATAAATATATACTTAAATATCATATACGAAGGTATTATAAAAAATTTAGAAGTACGCCATACAGCGTTACATGCTCCACTAACGTCTTATGCTTAATTCTAATCCTAAAGCTAGTTTACTATGACACAGTCAGTCTCAAAACCCGTGAATGTAATATGTTTATCTCACAACTAATTTTACCTTTAATTTTACCCATGATAGCAAAGTAAAATGTTTTCCTGTGTATAAATAGTTTCATTTAAAATTTTAAGTTTACAGGTCTGTGCGTTCTCGAGGTATCATTGATACAAACAGACTGCTTTCCAGTTTCTTGAGTGATAGACTTTCCTAGCGCTCAGCCATTTACACCAAAATGTATTTTTAAACGTTTGTGTATATTTAAATTAAGTAATTATGAAAATATAAGTACTTAAACAATTTTAATACATGTCTGGGAATTATAATACACATAATGTATAAGTCTTTTCAAAAGATAATAAGCGTTAAGATGAAATAATTTAAGGAAGTCGTGTCTACATTCTCTGAACATATAACTGTTAACTTATGTATTAAAACATACATTTTTGAGATATTTTATAAGGATTTGAATTTTTATATAATGCGGTGCGATACAATAAAAGAAAGTACAATACACTGTCACTCAGAGAAGAGCATTCCTCAGCTAAGGGTATTATTAGTTGGATTATATTATTTCCTGTATGGATGACATGATGACATAGAACCAATGTGGAACGTATTATTCGATGCGTGATTCAGCAGATATCCCTGATTAAGACGATGTTTGCTCTATCTTCTCCTCTCCCAACCCATCACAATGCTTCCTATTGTTCAGTTCAAATTCGGCTCAGCGAAGTAATTGCTGGGCTGATCTGTTATAATCGGTTATTATATGAACAGAGTGTTCAAACACGTTAAAAGAATTTTTGCATATTATGAAATAAGGGGAAAATATCCTTTACGAATATGTATGGTTGCACTTCCTTTAGCGTCTGTCTGTATTTTTTATTTAAGAAATCATAAATCAGAAACGTTTTAAGAGGACAAGCTAGTCAGTTTACGGGCCGCCGATATGAGGCTATGCTTTTACCGTGGTAAAAAAGATGAAACTTTGATATAAAATAGGAATTCGTAATAAATCTGTAAAAGCTTTACTGTTCCATTGGACAATTAATTCTTAAAATCTAACTATGTATCAGCATCACACTAATTGCTTCTAGTTTATATTCACTAAGATTATTCCTACTCTTTGTTTGAAGGTTATTTTTGACGATTTAAGGATTGTGAAGGAAACAGGATTTTTCCGGACATTTGCCATCGTTCAGAGAAACAAGAAATCAGTAACACTACGTTTCGAGATCTGCAATCTGATCTCTTCTTCAGGTAAAGAAATAACCTAATACATAATTACAAACTAGGTGCAGTCGTAGGTGGTTAGTAGACGAATGAAGACGTATTGTGACCTGTATTCCGTAGTTCAGTTTTAATGATTAGTGTTTTGTATAGTTTTTTTTATTAAGTACATGTTTATAGAGTTAGTGAAGTTGACAACAACATGTAGGTTGTGATTCCTGACTTAGGCGTACCAAAACGCTTTGGTAAGATTTGTTTATTTTAACCTAGTTTGTAATTATGTATTAGGTTATTTCTTTATCTGAAGAAGATATCAGACTGCAGATCTCGAAACGTAGTGTTACTGATTTCTTGTTTCACTAAACGATGGCAAATGTGTGGAAAAATCCTGAATCCTTCAATATTTCTATAAAACACTCTCTATTAAATGAAAATGAAAAAGGACAACATAAATTTGCTTTTTATGTTCTAATTTGTAAATAATACAAAACTGGTACTACATATAGAAAAATAAATAGTTTTCTTGTATGTAACCTGGTTTATAGGTGATTTCACCAAACAATACATTAAATAAAGTTTTATAGTAATGGTGTGGTGGGTGATAGATAAATTTAAAAATAAATCCGGCAAAAAGCACAGTTAATGATTTGGGTGATTAAAGAATTATAAATTATGATATATGGATTGTACCGATTACCGATGTGGTTTTTCTCTTCTCACACATGCTGCACGGCTTGGCTGATACCTCAGGTCCACTCTTCCACCAGGACAGGCCCAAAAAGTCGAATTATTATACATGAAGGTGTGGCCTATTACGTAATTATAATTACAAGAATTGCAATCACATTCTCCTTGCGCCCGAAAACTTATCTCAAATATTTACTCTGTTAAGGGAATAAGTTGTATTGTAAAATATATTAATTTTTCCATTTGTTATTTTTTATACTTACAATGCAAAAAAATATACAGACATTGAATTCTTTACTATTGGCTTGATTGATAACATATAAAAACACTAACTATCAACTATCTTCTAATACCATTTGTTGTCTACACAAACGAAACTGCATTGGTCTTTAGGAAAGAAAAAAACAGCTTTTACTTTCTAAACGACTATCAATTAATATAACTTTTAATTATACAAAGTTTATTTTTTAATTAATTCAATTTTTCTAACTACTTTCTTGAGGCAATCTTCAGCAATTTCACACGTTAAGGTGTTGTATGGCTTTGCACTCAGTTCCATTACAGATTCCGTTATTCAAGCAATTTTTCCTTGCCATAGTGGTTAATAATATAATAATATTTATTACGTCTCAGCTAAATCCAATGGAGTGACATTGAAAATCACTGAAATAGATGTTACTTATATAAACAAGAAGCTTCATAAAAAATTTCAGGTCAGTTTCTTCTCAATATTTTGAAGAGTAACTTTTAATTTGTATGTTTTTATTGTAAGGTACTAACATACTATTTAAAGGACTTAGGTGAGCTTTATTCCTCAATATAATTTCTAAAATCTAAAATTCTTAAAATATAAAAATAATTCAAAAAAGAAAGTAGATGTTGGATGATAGTCATAATAGGGTATCATATATTACACTGTAATTATTATAAACTTGTAGACTGATAAATCTAGGATCCGAGGGCCAATTTGCATTGCATCTTTCACTGTACTAGTTAGCAAAAGAGATAAATCACTCATACGGTGTGGTGTAATGAGGTCATGAAATGAGTGATATTGGTTCTGAGGTCCAACACTAGGGCTGCGCCAAGTAAATTTGAATGTTACCATGCAAGTATTTGCAACCTGACACCTCACTACACAAATAGCAGACCTACAGCTCACTTTCTATGTTCCTTAATTTACAGTATTCTAAGAGTTAAGTGTATTGTAATTAATACAATCAAAGATTATATTTATGCTATAGCTGCTAAGCACATGAGCAGTAATAAGCCCATGAAAAGTTTTACTATCTGAGCTATACTTAAATATATACACTTTCCAGAGATATATACGTACTAGACGGGGATGAAGAAACAAGCAAAGGCAAAGCGAAAGAAGGTCCACTAAGCGGACAGGTGTATTCCATATTTATAAGGACTCTTAGAAAGTCTGGAACTTCAGTGTATACACACTGTGAACACGCTCCTTAGTTTCATGGCTTTAAATATATTCAAAAGTTTTATATTTATTTTTTAGTTTGGCAGTGTTAATGGTTTTAAGAGTTTCAAGAAATAAAAAATATAACCTGACAAAATTATCATTATTTTATAACTTTAACCCTTTTGAAACCCTCCCATTTCCATCCCTCCAAAACAAACGTGGCTCACAATTGATTTATTTCTTAGGGTGAATTCCCCTATCGGTTTCACAAAAAACCTATGTACCGATATAAGGAAAAGTTTATTGGCTCTGGTTAAACTATTACGTATCACCGACTAAATAAAATATGTACGGTACAAAACGTCTAGACCAGCTGTTTTCACCGTATTGGTAGACCGTTGATCTTCTGCTTAAAGAAATTGTAAGGAACATAATGATTGAATTCACTTTTAGAATACTTAGAGCGGAAATTGATGAAGATTTTTACACTTAGTACTAGTATAACGTTGACTTAAATAATCTGGAATGGATAATTTTATAAAAAAAAACTTACAATACCAATAATAAGAAATAGACTTTTATAATACATATATCACCGAAGTACCCAACAGGATATATATAATGAGTATTCACAGACTACAAAAAATGTGGCGGACTTTCACATTTTTTTCACAAAAAACAAAAAGCGTTCTCCCTTGGACTGAGAGCAAACTGTATTGCAATATTCAAGTCTGCATGAATTTTCTATCGAGTTATCGTGGAAGCGATCAGACGGACAGGCAGACAGACGGACTTTCTGTCCTTTGACCATTTGACTCTAAAATCAATACGATCCTTTCTTAAACAATAAGGATACTATGTTCACAATTTCAAGTACGTAGGTTCCTTTCTATGAAGGGTTTTGAGAGACGGGTACATTGCCAGATGGATAGGCTGACCTGCAAGGACACTATTTTATTAAGGTCCTGTGTTATCTATAGAAACACGATGTATTTTCATTAATTTGGAAAAAAAAAACTATCAGCGATTTTTTTAAATTTATATTAAATTAAGAATATCGTACTTCAAATAACGTTGAATTCAGTTGTACTAGCGTTAAAGGACAACAGATCAAAATCGTGAATGTCGAGACACGTTTAGCTGTTAATTATTAGAGCATTATCTACAACGCACAATACTTTGATACACATACAAGCAGGGTTTCAGGTACTATCATTAGTTAAAAATTATATTGATCAGTGTTATAAAAATCACTTGTAAATCAGTACTACACAAAGGCTAAAAATTTTTGTTTGTTAAACACAGTAAATATTATAGGCTAGATATTAACTCAGTTTTCAAAAACATACGGTTCAAAATTCCAACTCGGATTGACTGTTTTTATATAACTACAACAACGTGTAATTTTTATGTAACGTCAATTTTATACTAAACATAATTTACTATAAAGTTAAAGTTAAGTAATGAAAAATGCTAATAAAACACTCAATAACTTACATTTCGGGTGGAAAATACCATTCAGTTGTTTGTTACCTATAAAGTATAAAACAATAATGTAATTATAATATACAACACTAAACCTACCAAGTATAATATTGATAAATTATCATTTTATCAAAGAAAAAAAGGTAGTAAGTTTGTGATAGAAACAGTAATTAAATTTATCTTTTTCTTGTCAAAATAGTTACTCTCTTACCACAAGGATATCGCAAATGCTTTCCGTTCATAACAGTATTTGTGCCAATTGAGATAAAATTATAATGAGTTATATATTAATAAACAAAATTCACTGAATTTGAATCTTGAAATTTCAAAATAGGGTTTTTTATTAGAACAACAACAGCTACCAATTTGAAAATCTTTACAAAGTTTACAAAAAGGATTTACAACAGTATTCAGTGAGTAATTTTGTTGTTATTAGGAGTAATACAGTAGTTTTTATACTAATATATGTTGTGTAATAAATTACGTTATTAGCTGCTGATACCAAATGGCTTGGCCGATTAAAATGTTTGTTACAAAAGTACAGCATTTTTAGGAGCTTCAATTTGAGGTGTCACAAGATTATTAGTAAGTTATTAGTTGCAATTAAAAAAAATAGCTTTGGGTAGAGGGCATGGGGGTGAGCACTCCATTTTAACAATAATGTTGTTTGTTGCCCCATAGTACTATACACTCCCGTTAACATAATTTGATACTTGGGCTATAAGTAATATAATACGAGTTTGATGTTTTCAAATCAACATACGGTATATATATATATATATATATATATATATATATATATATAAATATATATATAAGCGGAGCAGGTACTTTTTGCGATTCAATGTTTATTGAAATAAATTATATATATATATATATATATATATATTGTATATATATATATATATATATATATATATATATATATATATATATATATATACCAACTACATTTTTAACAATGTTATTCACTGAATGGTATTTGCAAAGTACCCGAAGATGGAAGCTAAATTTACTTAGAAAATTTAGAACAGGCAAATCAACTAATATTAAAATCAAAAGCACCCTTTGGTCTGAATAAAAGATGAAATAATACATTTTTTCTTTTCTAAATTCTTTCTCTGTTCATGATATTTCTCTTTGGGTTAGTCACATTTTCAAAAATTCCTGTTTATTTATTTATGTAAATTTTTATTTATTTACTTTTGTCAATTTTGTTTGCTGTGTTGTATTTTTTTTATTATACCTTTTTGAAAACGGCAAAGCCGAAATATTAAAGGAAGTTTTATACCAAGAAGTCCAACAATTGTTACAATACAGCAATTAGCGTTTATAGACCCGAAGTGAATATATGTATATTAATGTACACACGCACATACACACATGCATTACCAAGAACGACACAAAGCTGTAACATAAATACTACGAAATTTGGCAGTAAATTTATCAGTCTGTACACGTGGCATACCAACTTTATTCCAGTACATAACACGTGTTGCTGGATAAAATCAAACGAACACTTCTCGAGTTAGATATACTACAACCTCTATCACTGTATATTATCCCTTGCAGTCGTAAACATTCTGACAGTTAGAGTTAATTGAATGATCCCCATCGCTGCGTAATACAAACGTAGCTGAGTAAAGTTTTACAACACTCATTACACAGGGAATATATTATCGTTTCAATTATTTCATAAAATCTATGATTTCAACATATTATGAAGCAATGTAAGCACAGTAAAACGTAAAGGAACATTTATATGTCATCTATATATATAATCTCTAAATAGATAGACTACCTTTGTGGTTTATCTATCATAACGTCAAGTTAGTACCAACAGACAACATAAGATTTTGAACAACAAGTAAGGTTTTATACTTTAAATTTTACTAAAAATTTTGGAAATGTGATTAGTCTCATCAACTGAGACACACATGCGCGTTATCATGTATCGATCTTTATTGAATACACTTGCACCTGTATTACTCCTTCCGAACCCTCTGAGAAAACATTTTTCTAAGAATCCACTTCCGATTTTCGTTGTATATCTTTAACTCTAAACGAAAAAACTTAAGCTGACTTTCCGTTTCCACTTATTTTGATCTATTTTCTGTCGTCCAACATAAAGCAAATCTTCCTTTAAATTATATTATAGCCTATTACATTTCTATTTGAAATTTTGTAAAATAAAATATAATCAAATTAGTACTAAACAATAACAAATATTATTTTTTTCCAATTCAAGTCTTGTTATTTTTTACTTCTTATTGTAATTAAATATAAAATAAATGTTGAACAAATGGCTCGCTTAGTAGTGATGAAAGTTGGATAGATTATATTTCACACAATCTGCAAAAATACCGTATTATTGTTCATTTTCTTGAAATATATTTGTATTCTACCGAATACTAAGTGCGTTCTATTAGTTACGCTTCTGATAAAACCTTATAATTAAAACTACAGTTTGAAAAGTTATAAGTAATATTACGAGTATACATTTTTTTAATTTTTACAAACATGCGTTTTTTGAAGTCTCATTTGTGATGACTCAAATTTATGTTAATGCACCTACATGTAAATATACGGTAGTTGTGTAAAGTATACGGTAGTTTTTCAGGCTAAATGTTTAATATACATGCACTTAATAGGTTTAAAAATCATTTCAAAATTAGCGAATAAATATTGCAATATCTTTTGCACCCTTTCGCTAAAAACTTAAGCAAACTATAATTTTAGGTTTAAATTAAGTTGCGAATGGTAATTACAAGTCTAAAAAGAAGGGGTATTATTAGCTCTAAACCGCTTTTTACCAAAAGAGGATGAAACTGAGCTAAGATTTCGTTCTTGATAAATGGAAGGACTTATATTGTATCCGTTACTTTTCGACAAGATGCGTCTCCTGTCCACAAGATTACCCATCCTGAATATCCGTCAATCAGGAAGCAGAGAAAAGCTCTAAATTAGGACGGAGATTTTTCAACAACTTGTCTTAAGTGAATATCAATAATACCACTAGTTTTCTTCAACTCCACCTCACTTCTCATGCTTCCTACTCTAAGCCCTTGAAAACATTTGGTATGTGTTAGTATCGCGTGGAGACATCGTTTCCACGCTTGCTTGCGTTTGCTAATTAATTAATAGCAAACAAATCCACTTATTAAAATTATTTTTCTGTTAGTAAATAATTGAATTAGTAGCTCATTCTTCTATTATTGCTAGATTAATTTGCAATTACTCTTATCCATTTTTAAAATATTTAGTTGGAAGAGCTATCAAATAATACCTCCAGTTCACACATAGATATATTTCTTACAGAATTAATTTCCTAAAATATGTCACTTATTGAGATGAGCTATCTTTAGTCAACAGATATCAAACTGAAACTGGTAATAATACATATCCGTTGTTATAGATGAGTTAAAGCTCAACTTTGTCGAAATTGGATTAATTAGTAATCAATATGACTATTAGTGATCATTATAGGTCCTTTATAATATGATAACGGATCTGTGCTGACTGTTAGCTATCTTATTTTTTTTTAATTAATGTTATTTACAAATTTGTTATAAAGTTACTTTTATTATGATTAAAATGGTGGAGGTTTTAGGGATTGTTTGCATGCGCTTTCGTTTTTTTCTGCAATTATAGATGTTTCGATATCCTGTCATTTAGTAAGTGTAGTATGATCATTATAGACAAGCTAGTACAAGGTTAAGAATTATTTCAATTATTTAATTGTGAGAGCAATGTTTTGACGTTGTTAGAAACTGTTAAATTTAATGTTAGTTAACTCTGGGTACTTTTTGCTACGCCGCCATAGAACCTGGTGCATCTTAAGTTTTTATTTCGTAATTATTTTCCTCAGCTGGTCCTTACTGTTAACCCATTTATTACTGCTTCAATCTTCACACATTAAATATTTCACATTCTTTTCTACTATATTGAAGTCAAAAACATCTCCTTTTGATAGCAATGGGGAATGGTAGCAATATTCTCCTACATTATACTTACGACAGTTGCTACAGAATTTTGCTGTTGAGATTTGTAGAGAAATAACAAATTGTGATAGTTAAATACTATAGCAAGAATTGTATGAAATAAAAATGAAAATTACTGAATCCAATTTTAAAAATAATATGTTTTGCATAGCTGCATTTTCAATATAATTGAATTGTTAATAAATGACTGACAGCTAGAAAGCTGTGCAAAAAACGCTAGAAGTTACCAAGGCCGCAGTTTATAAATGTAATACCCTTTACCACCTGAAACAAGGAAAGTTCAAGCCACAAATACAAGCTTTAAAGAATATTACAGCAACAACCATCGCCAAATGTTTCAGCTCTGACGAGATTTCCATGTCAGGAGAAAATAACCTTCTTTCTTATTCAAATTTTTTTTTTTTTAATTTTGTTTGTTATTAAAGTAAATATATACCCTAAGAAATATTACAATGTAATATCTGGTAATAAAAAAAAATTAACGATAAATATTCCTAATAATTAACGTTAATTTTATATTTTGCATAGGAAATCATTGCACTGTTTATGTCTGCGAATTGTAATGTATACATTTGTCTAGGTGTTTAATCAATTTCTTTACTTTTTTATTTAGACATAGCTTATGATGGTACGAAGTAAGGAAAATGTTTTGTATAAATACCTTAATGGGTAAATATTGAGACACTTTTCTAGCATGTGGTTTATATTGTTATGTCTAAAGAATTGGTTCATTTTAACCCTTCTGTTTGATAGTATTATTAAAATATGCAAATAATATGCTTTGGAAATAATACTTTGCACGACAAAACGCTCGAATTTGTTTAGTTTTAAGTTTAGTTACCACAATCACACAATCAGTATAGTAGTGGTACATTTAAATCATACACATTACAGAAAAAGTTTCTGGATCTCAGCCGAATAATAAAATTGTTTATCGCACTTGAATTTTATATTCGTAATATTTAAAGTGGAAATAACTCTAACAAAATTTAAAAGTTAAGGTTTATTTTAGCCAGAACTTTTTTTGGAAGAATATCTTGTAACAAAGAGTTTAATAATTTTAAACAATTCAGCTGATCCAATGCGACTAATACTTACAGAAGATGTATGTAGAATATAGGAAGAAAGTTTTATGTTTGGGAGATGTGGAAGAACTAGGAGTGAGAGTAGAGGAGGAGTGGAAGCAGAAATCAGTATGTAAAGGGTGGTGATGGAGGAATGTGGTAAGTAAGAAACAGAACGTAATTGTAGAAGTAATTCAAAAGTAAAGGACTGACAGTACTATTAAATGAGTACACAAGTGTAAAGATGGCCTTTTATTCGTACAGTGGATTCAGATACCGAGACGATATGAGGTACGAGGAACGAGATTGATTTATGCTACACAAAAACAAGAATTTTGTATACTGCAGTGAACGGATTTTTGAAGGATAATTGTAGAGTCAGAAAGATTTTTTAAACACGAGAACGGCTTCCTTTTTCGTTTTATTTCTACCATCCCTGTGTGTCACAGGTTTGAGAAAGGATGTTTTAAAAGGGAATAAGTAATAGAATCTGTATAGTTTGAGGTAGAGTGTATTGGTAAACAAGTTCCTATCATATGTTTCATACACCTAATTAATGTACTAATAATGGGATGTAATTGATCTTAACTACCATAGTAAGAACCGATAGTGCTCATAATTTAGATTATTTAAAAGGATGAATGTTGTTTTTGCAAAAGTAATACAAAAGATTTAGTGCAGCCATATATCACGC
The DNA here is from genome assembly GCF_021130785.1 of Homalodisca vitripennis. NCBI lineage: Eukaryota > Metazoa > Arthropoda > Insecta > Hemiptera > Cicadellidae > Homalodisca > Homalodisca vitripennis. Next base: position 118,517 of record NW_025776693.1, read on the forward strand.
AAGCTCGTATATTTTGGAAACTAACAAGGAAGCATATGTGGTAGTAACTGATACCACGCTAACAGGTGATATGTAATGATGGTACATGGTAAATGGAGTATAACGGGCTGATAATTTGGGAACTTGGTGAGGAAGTTACTGCATGAGGTGTAATGCGGTATGGACTGGCAGTGTAGGTTCCGTAGATAATTGATCGGCTAAGATACAAAATACGTCAATATAAGTGATAATAAATGTATAAATATACAAGGGTTTTGTGAGAGCAATTAATTTATTTAATGCTCTTATTCAGTGTGAAAATTTTACCTCATTAAATCTAACAGTCTAAAAGCCTTTGGAAATTTACATTGTCCATACATTGGCCCTAATCAAAAACATTTTGATGGAAAAACTGTGTAACTAATAATGGATTTCTAAATGGTAAAATACCTTTGTACACTTGTAATTATTTGGCTTAAATGCCCTTACATATAACTACATACAATACACACATGCCTACATATAATTATCATGTGTCTTTCGTTTTATTTGTTTGAAAGAGTATGATATTATTCAGAACCTCATAGTTAAATCACAGCTCATTAATTATGAATTTATGTTTCCCAGCTTAATATATACACATCACTAGATTTTTTTAGTATTGTTTTAAATCACTAGTATTGTTTAAAATGTTCTATAAGGATAGTATGTATTGTAATAAACAGTGTAAGGAAAGATTTTATACTTTATATGTACGTCTATATGTCAAAAAAAAGCATATTGTATAAAATAACAGTTTTTGTGGTATTACGGATGTAGCACATTTTAGTTTACATGATGGACACAAAAGTGTTCGACTGTCAACTTCAATTGTTATAATTCCTTTCTAAAACATCAAAGCTCCCAATTTTAAAGTCTAGAACTTGTAAAGAAACAACGAGAATTCTTGCAAAACCGTAGCTATAATACGATGGCCACAGCCGTTTTCTAAACTGACTTCTTTTTCAGTCAGTTAATTGAATGAGTGGTAGCGAAACCTATCAATTTTAGTGTCTGAAACAATTAACTCAGGGTTTATCTGCCTATCCACACGGTATATCGACAAAAAAAGTGACCTATAAATTGAAATATCAGCATGAAAGTTCACATCTATATACGGAATATTGAATTCAATAATGGTGCATGTCATTTATATCCTCCATGATATCTAACTGATTGTCAGTAAAGGTCTAATGGATTATCATAATGGTAAATGGGCAATGGAAACATAAATTCGTATTTTAGCAAACCGAGAATAAATACATTATTGCTGATATAATAACAAAATGTGAGGTAACTATCTGCAAGATTTCTCGAGAAAGATATCATATGTAGGCTTCGAATGTTACGTGAACATTAATTTGTACTGAGATTAATGGTTTTTATAATGATACGTGTTTGTTCATGGGGGTTGACTGAGCATTATTTATGTCTACCTCTAAGAAGGTTGGCATATATATTTTTTCTACAGGGGCTATCTCTTTTCTGCATTGATATCTAACACTAATTTATATAATCGAAATAACAATTCACACGTTTTTCTAACCTATTACAATAAAATTGCACTTTAATTTTTACCTACAGGAAATAGATACAGAAATTCAAGTCAGTTGGTTTTGCTGTTTTTCTTAAGTATCGTAGCTATTAACCGGAAAAAATATTTATGCGGCCATAATTTTATTAAATTACCGTTGTACCTGTTTCTGATTTAAAATCACCCTGTATACCTTGTGTTATATGGGAATAATATCAATCCTGTAGACGCTACATATATGAAAGAAGCTAACGAACGTGTCCTGGCCCATTAAGTACGAGTTGAATTGACGTAGGCACTTATAAATATAATTTTAAAGGAGAAAAAGGAAAGTGAAAAAATGTAACAGTGTTTCAGACAGTGATATGTTACAAAATATATCATCCTCGTCTGGTGAGAGGGGGTATTATTAATACAAAAATAAAGGACAGAAACACACGGTACACCAGCACAGTGAAAGTGTACTGTTATGTTGTAACGTGTGATTATTCTCTTGAATTCTCATACTACATGCATGACATGCTCGGACTTGCATCCTGTGCAGTGACAAAGCCTGGACTGGACTCCAAGCAGCTTTCGGGTGTATTTTAACCCTTGTCCTTATTTTATTTGTTATGTTCTTTACATTTGCTTATATTAATATCCCCACACTAGAAAAGGAAGATATATTTTAATCATCAAAATGTTGTGTTATACATTTTGTAACATATAAAGATATCAAATCACCGAAATCGTGTTGCCCTTTGAAACCTTCCATAGTTAATAACAAATTTAATACATAATATATAATAAGGAAAAATATATTTCATTACCACCAGTGTAGTGCTTAAGCACCAACAAATACATATAATTATTCTCTGAACTCATTGGTTTTTCATATTGTAGTGAATGGTTTGTGAAGGTTGATTACAGCGTAAGAGAGGTAATTTTTAAAATTGAGACCGACTTCCTTTTAAACCTTTCTCCAACCTGTTTGTCACAGGTCTGAGCGAGGACATTTTAAAACATAATGAGGAAAGTAAGGTGTATAATTTGAAATGGACTGTATTTGTAAAACGTCCTCCAGTCAGGCTTAATTATAATAATTTACATTCTAATAATGGAATAAGGTGAATAATTGTTATCATGTGTTTATCAGGGTAGGAACCAATAATGCTGATAAATGCAGAATGTATTGAAAACAAATGAGCAAGCGGAGGCTTCGTGAACATCGCCTTCCTGTTATCTTTGTTACAGATGACATGCTGCGATATCACAGGAAATGCCGATATTGAGTTCATCGTCATTGCTTCACCTTCGTTAGTTCAGATGTGACGTGTTTACGCTCTCGGTTCCCGTGCAGTGAGATCGCTGGGATTAATTCTCTCCAGTCTTTACTTCTTGCCTTTCGTCAGGTATCACGTAATAATTAGTTTAAATTTTAGGTGGCAGTCTATAACCACAATTTTTAGTTTTGAATTGCCTTAAGGTCCTTTTTACATCTGATGAAGTGCTTTGGATTTTAATAGTAGAAACTTAGTGTTAGTTTTTAACATATAACGATGGCAAATGTAATAAATCCTGCTACCCTTACTGATTTTAAGATGTATCCTCACAGGTTGCTACCAACTCCACCAAGCTACTTCCTGTTATATTATGACAGCAAAATGCCAATTATTATATTATTAAGAAGTACGCTTCGATAATGGTTTATTTATTTACCCTATAACCATCATATGTCAGTATTTAGAATCATAATAATGTTATAGATTAATTCACAAAATAATGGGATAGAAGAATATATTTAAATTCAATACGAGTTCGACATAAAAAGTTAGAGTAGTATATGAAGAAGTTGATTATTTCATTCGGGTGAGAAATACTATTGAGCGGTAAATTACAGCCAAGAACTTATAGCAATTCATAGTGATAAAATAATGCTTGGCATCCAGCTATTCAAAATTAAATAGTAATGAATTTTAATATTAAAATTGGTAAGTAAAAATAAATAACGTGTTATGTGTTTTAATTAATTATAGTTTATTTTTATAATTCCAATTTAGAAGTGATTTCTTTCATGTAACATTACCGAATAGTGATTACCTAAAGTGTGTTTGCGGTAAAGTATTTAGTCACCATACTCATTAAGGTGATTTTGTTGAGAAGTAGTTTGAACTTTCACTTATTTATTTTATGAGAAACAATTGAATTTTACATTTTTAAAATTGATATGCATTTTTTTTCTTTAAATTAATTTATATTTTTGTAATTAACAATACGACAGGAAATTACACTATGGGTTTTACAACTTTATTAGGTGAGAGCACAATTACCTTTACTATTTATTTATTCTAGGACCTAATATATACGAGAGTGCCTCGTAAAATATGATAGCATTAGGTTTAAACAAGAGTACCACAGATGTGTCTATTCTAGACTCATTTTTATACATAATCAATGTTTAGGTCGTTATAAACCCAATTATATGTTTCATATATACTCTTATGATAACGTATACAGTGTAAGAGCCAAAAACAATGTGTTTGCTTTTTTTGACAACGTGAATTTTTTATCGACAGATTTCTTCTTTAAGAAATTGATTGGCAACATTGCTAATTTTAGTGAAGGTTGGACTTGGAGATTATAAAAAAACGGTTAAAAGTATGAAATCATATTTTTTTCGCAGATTATAAACTCCCTATCAATATACACTTAAAACTCATCGTGAGACCTTGTATAAAAACTAGTTATATTATCATTGGGCAATTAGGTACAGAGACTGAAATTCACTACTTGACGAGTTTTAATATAATTGGCTGACAATTATTTACTCGTAGCAATTGATTTGTCTCTCTGACGGTTAGTTTTATGTGTTTCAAGCTGAGAATAATATTAACCTGATGAAGAACTATCATTTTATTTTCTTAACTCTTGTGATAGCCTCTTATTTCAACCTCTACTAAAATTAGCGTAGTTGACCATACATTTCTTTCATCAGCAAAATATCTCTCTAGATATAAAAAAAATCAGGTTATGTGGTTATACAATGCAATTCTTTGTTTGAAGATTATTTTGTCGGAGGAAGGATAATGAAGGAAACACGAATTTTTTTCCGGGCATTTACCATTGTTCAATGACACAAAAAAACTTAAACCAAATATGGCCACGTAATAAAAACACAACATTAAAACTGAACTAGAGAGTACAGGTCAAGGTAGGTCTGCATACGCCGGCCAACCACATACGACTGACGAGAGGCCAATAGTAAATGGCAATCGTCACGGCAGAAACGAGATAAAATACATTCAAGATACAACAAGTATACAATGAAAAATTGTTTCTCGGAACATTTAAGTTCCTATCACTGAGTGTGGTTGAAACTTTTTTATTTTATATTGGAAAGAAAGTAAGACATCACGTAAAAACGTCCGGCATTTTGAAACAAAACAACTGTATTCTTTGTAAAGTTAAATTAAGTGTGGAGCCTAGTTTTGTTTTTTTTACTACAATTACTCTCAGAAATTAGGTTCTCAGAGGTAATATGCAAATTAAATTATTTGTAGTTGTTCGATGTCGTATTCTTGGTCACTACGCGTCGCGTGAGGGTGAGAGGGGAAGCGTCAATTGTTTACAAATTTAGTTGTTGGTTTCTTGTAACTTGCTTCCTTCTTAAAACTTGCTCGGTATGGGAAGGCACGTCGAGCCAGTCGGTCTGAGTATTCCAGTTACTTGCTCGTGTTTCTTTTCTGACTAGCAGAATGGTCATGATAAACATCACTGATTAAGTAGTTTTCTGGAATAGTATCATTGATCTGTTATTGCGTCTATATATATATATATATATATATATATATAATATATATATATATATATATATATATATATAGGATGGTTTTATGTGTACTAATATCAGTAGATATAAACATGCCGATTCTGGCGCACTTTTGGGACAGTCAGAAAATCAACGTAAAATACTGTTTAAAGGACAATAAACGAATCTGTAACTCACGAATGGAAAATAACTGGAATCTATAGCTGTTTGCTTCTACTTTCTTAAGCTCTAAAAATCTTCGAAATCTTTACTCTACAAAGTTAATTGTAACATAGTCTTCTACTTTCTTAAGCTCTAAAATCTGCTACAAATCTTCGAAATCTTTACTCTACAAAAGTTAATTGTATCCAACACAGTCTTTATCTTTAATAGTCTTCTTTCCAGTAACAACCAAGTGTAATTTTTCATTTTTGTTCAATTCTTTAATCTTTTTTTTCATCCAAAACAGTCAAAAATCTGTTTGGCAAGTGTACTTTACAATCTTCCAAACTCGGCAATTATTGTAAACCCGAATTTATCTTTTATTTTCTCCAAATTCAAAATTTTGTATTTCTTATTTTCTTCTAATTCTATTAATCTCTTGTATTCTTTGAACTTTAAATCACCAACCTTATTCAACTCTTGTAACAGCGCCATTTTACATAGAAAAAAATTAATACTTCTACACTTTTAAGGGTGAAAAATCAAAACTAATACTTCCAAAATACACAAAAAACCGGGGTTTTGACCCTAAAAACACGGTTTTTTTAGGGTCAAAACCACAGCTCTTAAGGTGCATATATACTAGAATTTTTTTTTTTAATCCTGAAAATCTACTGAATTTTCTCTAATTATTGCGAATTTTTAGCTTTAAAGTTGATAATGTGAAACGATATTTCTCGAAAAATCACTACAAAATTGAAATTTAAAAAATCTCTAAATAAAATTTTTTCTATATAAATAGAAGAATCAAAGGCTTGTTTAACCATAAATTGTGCTGATTTGTATCAAATTTTAGTAAAATCTGTACTTTTCAAAGTGTTAGTTAAACAAATTTTTCTTCTTTAAATAGAAGAATCAAAGGCTGTTCAACCATAAATTGTGCTGATTTTTATCAAATTTCGATAAAAATCCTTAGAAATCTACTGAATTATTGCTATTTTTCAGCTTAATAAAAAGATATTTTACTAAAAAGTAAAACTTGGCAGATTCAAATTTTCCCTATTTAAATGGAGAGGAAAAAGATATCCTGCCGTACTGCAAAAAAGATGTTTTCGAACATCATTTTACCCGACATTATAAGTCGAAAAATCATTTGAAGAACAAAGAAATTTATAATAAAGAACTAAATTATTTGAGGACTTGGACTAAAGAGAATCAAATCGATGCGTCACGAGAAGATGTACAATATAGAAAATTGCGTGAACTAAAGAAAAATTTTAAGGAAAGTAAAAAAGATCTCAATCTATTTAAAGATGAAAAAATTCAATCAATCGCTGAGAAATTGTCCATTGAAACAAACGATAAAACTAAGTCTGAAAAATGATCGAAGAAATTGACAAAACTCTTAATGAGAACCTGAAAAATATCATTCCATTGATGTAGAAGTTTTATCCTCAATACACGGTCTATTTAAGCAATACATTTTAACAAATTTTGAACGACAATTTCATGTCAATTTACAAATATCTTTCTATTTTGCGCCCAGAAATTAAAAGTTTAATCGAAAAACTTTCAAGAAACTGTTGAAAAATAGTAAAGGATATCTCTCTTTAGAATGCGAATACGAACGAACTTTAGTGAACGGTGAAACACAAACTTGTCCAATGTACTTTACTATAAAAGCAGACGAAATCTTCGACGTAAACCACTTTATTACTAAGCAATTTAATAAATTAACACATCGTGAACAAACAAATCATCCAAATAAGGGTTCTGGATGGACATTTAAAAGGTGTGTAAACAACTAGTTTTGAGCATTAATAAACACGAAATGATGAACGCAGGATCATAATATCGATTTGCCCAAAGAAAATCAAAGATAAAAAAGCTTGTATAAATATCAAAAATAAAGATGATTATTGCTTTATTTACTCAATTAGATGTGCAATTGAAAAACCGAAAGAGACTGCGAAAGATCAAAACAATATGAAAAAATTTGTAAATGACGAGATATTTTCAGGTTTCGAGTATCCAATGTCCTTAAAAGATATACAATTATTTGAGAAACGAAGTTACAATTCCAAGTACAAAAATATCCAAAAAATGTCTATCAATGTCTACAGTTTTTGATGAAAGTATTAAGGTTGTTCCGTTACCAAATTTCTGAAAAATATGATGCAGAGTTAAACATTGATTTATTGTATTTTAAACAAGAAGGACAAATTCTCATTTTGTTTTGATAACCGATTTAAGTAGGTTAGTGAGTTCTCAAACATCCAAACATGGACATAAAAAATTTTCTATGTAGAAGATGTTTAAGCCATTTCTACAAAATCTGGAGATTTAACAGACCATTTAGAAATTTGTAAAAATCACGAAGTTTTGTAAGCCAATTATGCCGTTTCCAGGTCAAACAACAACATTTATTAATTATCAAAAGAAATTTTCTCATCCTTACGTTATTTATATGGATTTCGAAGAGCATATTAGAAAAAATTTCCGACATGCAAGAAACAATCCACAAAGATCGATTACAACCAAGATTCAGAAGCACATTCCTTATGGTTTTACTCTATATTTAGTGTCAAATGTGACAAATCGCATGTACAAACCTATATGTTTATAGAGCAAAAAATGAAGAAGATTTGCCAAATGTTTCCTGCAAAATTGTTTCAAGAACTCAAATAAAATATCAAAAATACATAGCTACAAAATATAATTCTAAGAACAAAAAACCTATGAAATTGACTGAAGAAGAAGAAATTTCATACCAAAATGCAAATGTTTGTCATATTTGCGAATGGTCTGCTTATGATGTTGAGTCAATTCAGTATGGTTTTACTCCTGATTAGTTGGAAAGATAAGAGTTATAATAAAGTAAGAGATCATTGTCATTTAACAGGTAAATTTCGAGGCGCAGCTCATTCATGTTGTAATCTGAATTTGAAAATTTCCACAAAATATTCCAGTTTTCTGTCACAATATGAGTAACTACGATACTCATTTGTACATAAAAGAATTGGCTAAACAATATGGAAATGTTGATTTGATCGCAAACACAGATGAAAAAATATATAAATTATTCAGTAAATTCAGGATATGGGTATGAGTTTGAAGATGATAAACCAAGAAAGTTCATCAAGTTTTCATTCGTAGATACGTTCAGAATTTATGGCATCGTCTATTGAAAAGTTAGCTAAAAACCTCAAAAAAGATGAATTTTCAAGCATACAAATCATTTTATACAAGATGGTCTGAACGCAATTCTAGATAGACAACCAAATGACGAAGAAGAGAAATCTTTAAAAATTCTATCTGGAAAAGGCATATTTCCTTACGAATTTATCGATAGTATTGAAAAACTTGATTACACAGAAGAGGCTAAAAAATTCAAGATTTCTATTCACTTTTGTGACAGACGAGAGCATATCTGAGAAAGATTTTCAACACTACTTAAATGTATGGAACAAATTAAAAGTAAAAAATCTAGGAAATTACCTTCCGATCTCTATAAACATTCAAGATGTTCTATTGCTCGCTGATATCTTTGAAAATTTTAGGAATATTTGTTTGAATTGCTATAAAACTTGATCCAGCACACTATCTAAACAGCTCCCAGTCTTGCATGGGATGCTATGTTAAAATTAACGAAGATAGAATGTACAATTTAATTAGTGATTATAATATGTATTTGATGATCGAAAAAGGTATTCGCGGAGGCATTTCTCAATGTATTAAACGATATGTGAAAGCAAATAACAAATATTTAAAAAGATTTTAGATAAGACAAAGCCCGAAAACTATTTGTTGTACGTCCGATTGTCAAACAACTTTTATGGGTATGGACTTATGCAAAATTTACCATATAACGAAATCAAGTGGATGGATCCTAAAACGTAATACAACAGCAGAATGGAAAGAAAACAATTTTGGAACTCACTGGCGACGAAGATTATGGATATATTTTAGAAGTTGATCTTTGAATATCCAACAAATTTGCAATGAACATCACAAAGATTTACCTCTTGCTCCAGAACATTATAACAACAAACTTTGCATAACTCTTTTAAAACAAAACAGAATATGTTGTTCATTCTAGAAATTTGAAATTCTATCTAGAACAAGGTATGATTTTAAACATGTGAATAGGGTTATTGCGTTTGATCAGAAACCTTTCATGAAAGAATATATCGATTTTAATGCTAGTATGAGAACCAAGGCTATAAGTGACTTTGAGAAGGACTTTTATAAGCTTATGAAACAACTCGGTTTTTGGAAAAATCGATGGAAAATGTAAGAAATAGATGTCATATTAAACTAGGAAACGAAGAATTTTCAATGAAACAAGCTAAGAAAACGGAATTTCAAATGTTTCAAATATCTTTGACGACAACTGTATAGCGAGTCACATGTACAAACAAAAGGTTAAATTTAACAAACCGATTTACATAGGATTTTTAGTTCTCGACTCTCAAAATTGCTAATGTACGAGTTTTATTACAACAAATTAAAGAAGTTTGATCCAGATTTGAATCTGTGTTACATGGATACAGACAGTTATTTTCTAGAATTGAAACGAGATCCTTTTAAAATTATTAAAGAAAATATAGATGACTTTGGATACAAGTGATTATCCAAAAGATCATGAATGTTTCACTACTAAAAATAAGAAGGTAATAGGGAAATTCAAAGACGAATTGAACGGCGAGATATTAGAAGAATTTTGTGGATTGAGAATCAAAGATGTACTCGTACAAATATCTAGACAAAAAATCCAGTTAGGTGTAAAGGAATTAAGAGAAGCGTTGTAAATAAAACAATAAATATCGAAAACTTGAAAGAGATGTTTGTTCGAAGATAAAGAAGAATTTAGGGAGATGACTGTAGTAAAAAGCTATAAACATGAATTGTATACCATCACCATAAACAAGCTGGCACTGAACGCTTAAAGATTGATAAGAGAATCGTTCTAGAAAATAAGATCGATACAGTACCTTATGGCTATAAAAATGAAGCAAAATCTGATATATTAGATGAGTTAAATAAACTTGGAAACTTTGAAATTGAGAAATAAAGTGGAAGTTTTTACGAAATACGAATTGAGAAAGTCAAAGCTATAAATTTTTTCTATATAAATGGAGTCTCAAAAGAAATGTAACAATATGTCAAGAATTTAGACTTTTTTGAAGAATTTTCTAAAAATAAGAATACCAAAGATGGATTATACTATTATTGTAAAGATTGTAATAAGAAATATAGAAAAGAATTTATATGATAAAATGGAAAAATTAACTTTAGAAGAGAAAGAATGCACACGCTGTAAAAATAGTTAAGAATATTTTCTGAAATTTAACAATTGGCATTATAGTAACAGATAAAAAACAAGCATATTGTAAAGAAATGTATTAGAGAAATCTTTGCTGGACCAGTTCATTGCGTGATGCGGAAGAGAAATTCAACAATTCTATAATCTTAAAAGACATTTACTAAACAAAATATCATAATTCGAATGTTTAACATTTTCATCGTGCAATTTTGATATTCTATAAAATCAGTCGAGATTCTGCCATATTTGTAGTAAAATGATTTCCGTTGTATAAAATATTCAAAGAATTCTTTCATTTGGTTTATACAGATTGATAGAATTTTGGTTTCGTCAATCAATGAACAAATCTCTAATTCAGGATAATTTATTTTTAGATGTTTTAATCGGTTTGGTTATTTCTCGTTTCTGAGCTCTGATAACGTAATAAGGCCATTCCCACATGTGATTCTTCTTAATTAATACAAAAAACATGGTGTTTTTTCTTATCAAAATCTTTACATACCACATCTCTCTTCATTAATTCCATTCGCAATTCTTGATTCTCTATTTTCAATGATTTCATTTCATCTTTAATTTGTAACTGTTTTTTTCATCTTTTAACTGCTTATTTTCGTTTTCAAGTTTGTACTCGCCATATTTTCTAATACTCGGTAAAACTTCTTCTAAAACCCAATTTTGAAATAATTCTGCAATCTTCATTTTAGATTTCCTATATTAAAGAATATATGCCCGGTTCATTAATAAAAATAGTGTTTTTTTTGAAAAGTTTGAAGGTAAGAACGATTCGTTCCCCCCTTCTGAATCTATGTTATCGAAGCTTTTTTTATATTTTTCTTTAAACGTGATCTCTAATTCGCTTTCATCGTATTTTTAAATTCCAATATTTCTGCAATATCTTTTGCTTTAAACCAAAATTTCATTATTATCATCGACAATTGTAAAGATATGTTTGTTTTCAAATCTAAGTTGATTATTGAGTAGGCCTACAAGTGACACCATTTAGATAGAAAAATTTTTAACTAGTAATTTTTTATTTCAGTATAAAGTTCTGATTCATTGATGAAAATAGTATTTTTTTTGAAAGTTAGAAGGTAGGGCAATCGAATGGACCCACTTATTTTTTTCAGAATATGATAATTTATCAATCATTATCAAACATGCTCTCTAACTGCGTGTTTCGTATTTTCATATTCTAGAATTTCTGCAACATCTTTAGCTTTAAAACCAAAATTCATATATTATAATCCACAATTGTAAAGATATGTTTGTTTTCAAATCTAAGTTGATTATTGAGTAGGTCTACAACTGTCTCCATTTAGATAGAAACATTTTTTATTTCGAGAATAAAGGCCAGATTCATTGATTAATAAAACAGTGTCAGGATGAAGATTGTTAAGGGCCATTCGAATAGCCCCTTGCTTTTTTAAGTAAAAATATTGAATTTTTTCATCATCATCAACATTTAATTTAATTGCGTTTTTTGTTTTTTCATAACCTAATATTTCACAAACATCTTTAGCTCTTAAACCAGATTACATTGTTTTCGTCTACAATCGTTACAATGTCTTTATTATTGAATGTGTGAACGTGGAACGTAAAACATGAACGTGGAACGTGAACGTGGAAACGTAGAATGCGGAACGTGAACGTGAACGTGGAACGTGAACGTGAACGTGGGAACGTGAACGTGAACGTGGAACGTTAGAAACGCGGAACGTGAACGTGAACGTGGAACGTGAACGTGAACGTGGAACGTAACAAGAACGTAAACATGAACGTAAATTTTGTGTTTTACGTTTAATTTAACGTGATTTTACATGTAAAGGTTTAGGTTTTAAAAAACACAAAATTTACCGTTATGAAATGAAATCATTGAAAATAGAGAATCAAGAATTGCGAATGGAAATAATGAAGAGAGATGTGGTATGTAAAGATTTTGATAAGAAAAAAACACCATGTTTTTGTATTAATTAAGAAGAATCACATGTGGGAATGGCCTTATTACGTTATCAGAGCTCAGAAACGAGAAATACCAAACCGATTAAAAACATCTAAAAAAAAATTATCCTGAATTAGAGATTTTTGTTCATTGATGACGAACCAAATTCTATCAATCTGTATAACCAAATGAAAGAATCTTTGAATATTTTATACAACGGAAATCATTTACTACAAATATGGCAGAATCTCGACTGATTTATAGAATATCTAAATTACACGATGACAAATGTTTCTAAATTTTACTAAAACACTCTCGGATTTATTATATTTTGTTTGTAAATGTTTAGCATAAAACTAGGTAACCATCGTAGAATTTTTTTTTCATATTCACAAGTCATTTCGTTTTTTATAAACTTTCGCTGAAAATTTTTTTAGCACAATCTTTGCAAAAAGCATCTTTTCTATCTTTACTATACTGCCAGTTATTAAATTCAGAAATATATTTTAATTTCTTTACAAAAGTAACACTTTTTTCTCTTCTAAAGTTAATTTGTTCATTTTAAACGTATTAATTCCTTACAATAATCAGTCTTTTCTATTCTCTTCTTGACACTTTGTACATTTCATTTGAGACTCCATTTATATAGATAAAAATTATTACACGATGAAAATGTTACTAAATTTTATTAAAAAACTCTTAACTTATGATATTTGGTTTGTAAATGTTTTTCATAGTTATTTAACCATTTTATAATTCTTCCACATTCACAATGAGTATCTTCATAATATAATCTATGAAGATTCTTCTTTACACAATCTTTACAATATGAGTCTTTCTTATCTCTACTATAGTAATCACTATTAAACTCTGAAATTTTTTTAGTTTCTTTACATTTAAGACATTCTTTATCTTCCAAAGTTTAATTTTTCTATTTTATCATATAATTCTTTATGATATTCCCTTTCACAATCTTTGCAATTATAATGAATTCCATCTTTCCTATTTTTATCTTTATAAAATTCATTTAAATCTTTAAAATTCTTTGCACTTTGTACATTTCTTTTGATGCGCCATTTATATATAGAAAATTTATATTACAGTTTTGACTTTCTTCAATTCATATTCATAAAACTTTTCCGGTTATTTCTTCATTATTTAAATCTTTTATACTATAAGTTACAGGATCTGTGTTATTAATTTGATAAATCACAAAGATTTCCTCTTCACCAATTGTTCTTATATTTGTTCGAAAATGTTTTGTTTTTTACTAACAATTCTTACATGATCATTGACTTTAAATTAGTTTTCGTGTGAAATTTCAGGTGGAACATACTTGAAAACGGTCTCTAATAACTCCTTTTCTGCATTCCTTATCTACGTCTTTCGGTTTCATTTTGATTGTGCTATGAACAGTATCGTTATATTTCTTTACGATTTCTTGAAGAATATCGATCCATTTAAAGTTTTTATTAATCTCAAAAATTACTTTCATTCTCTCATTTTTGAGTTCTGTTATATCTCTCTACAATACATGATTTCTCTTCGTTTTTTTCAGTATGATAAATCTTAATGTTGTATTTCCTCAAAACATAGTTAAATTCTTTATTTTTAAACTCTAAACCCTTATCTGTATGAAGTAGGTTAGGAGGTTTGTGATTGATCCTTATGGCATCTTTTACTATATCTTCGAAAGCTTTTGAAATATCCTTGCCGTTTTTTCTTTTGATAGCTCTTGACCAAGCATATTTTGAGAAAAGTATCAATAACATTTAACATATACTTAAATCCATCATTTTGATCTGAATAGTTAGACATTATAACTAAATTCTGCTGCCCATAAATCGTCAATTCCTAATGTTATAATTTTTCTCTCTTTTTAAACTTTTTTCGTACTGGTGCATGAATTTCTCGAGCTTCAATCTCTATCTCATCTTTAGTCTTCAATTCTTGCTTAACAGGTTTTGGATTTGGATTCTTTATAAACTTACTCTTGTTTGTCTTACATTTTGAACATTTTGCAGCAATTCTATACAATCCATTTTGAGTTTGAACGATTTTTGAATCTATATTTTTCGTTTTCTTTTTACACTTGTGACATTGAATTAAATCATCTTCCATTTACATATCAAAGTTTCCAAGTTTATTTAATTCGTCTAATATATCAGATTTTTGCTTCATTTTTATAGCCATACGGTACTGTATCGATCTTATTTTCTAGGACAATTCTCTTATCATCTTTAGCGTTCAGTGCCAGCTTGTTTATGGTAACAGTGTACAACTCATGTTTGTAGCTTTTGATTACTGTCATCTCCCTAAATTCTTCTTTATCTTCGAAACAAAACATCTCTTCAAGTTTTCAATATTTATTGTTTTATTTACAACGCTTCTCTTAATTCCTTTACACCTAACTGGGTTTTTTATCTAGATATTTGTACGAGTACATCTTTGATCTTAAACCACAAAATTCTTCTAAAACTTCGCTATTTAACTCATCTTTTGAATTTCCCTATTACCTTCTTATTTTTAGTAGTGAAACATTCGTGATCTTTTGGATAATCACTTGTATCAAAGTCATCTATATTTTCTTTAATAATTTTAAAAGGATCTCGTTTTCAATTCTAGAAAATAACTGTCTGTATCCATGTAACACAGATTCAAATCTGGGTCAAACTTCTTTAATTTATCGTAATAAAACTCATACATTAACAATTTTTGATAGGTCAAGAACTGAAAAATCCTATGTAGATCGGTTTTTGTATAAATTTAACCTTTTGTTTTGTACGTGTGGCTCGCTATACAGTTGTCGTCAAAGATACTAAAGCATTTGAAATTTGTTTTCTTAGCTTGTTTCATTGAAAATTCTTCATTTCCTAGTCTAATATCACATCTGTTTCTCACATTTTCCATAGATTTTCCAAAAAACTGAGTTGTTCATTTACTTGTAAAAGTCCTTCTCAAAGTCACTTGTTAGCTTTGGTTCTCATGTTTGTGTTAAAATCAATGTAATCTTTCATAAAAGGCTTCTGATCGAATGCGATAACTCTATTCACATGTTTCAAAATCATACCTTGTTCCAAATAGAACTTCAAATTTCTCGAATGAACAACGTATTCAGTTTTATCTAATAAAGTTGTGCAAAGTTTGTTTTTAAAATGTTCTGGAGCAAGAGGTAAAATCCTTGTGATGTTCGTTGTAAATTTGTTGGATATCCTAGATCGACTTCAAGAATATAGCCATAATCTTCGTTCGCCAGTGAGTTCCCAAAATTGTTTCTTGGCCATTCTGCTGTTGTATATGTTTTCGGGTTCATCCACTTGATTTCGTTACATTGGTAAAATTTTGCATGAGGCCCATACCCATAAAGGTTATTAGCATCGACCGTACAACAGATGGTTTTCGGGCTTTGTCTTATCAAAATCTTTCAAATATTTGTTAATTGCTTTAACATATCGTTTAATACCTGAGAAATGCCTCCGCGAATTACTTTTTCGATCATCAAATACATATTATAATCACTAATTAATTGTAATTCTATCTTCGTTAATTTTAACATAGCAATCCCATGCAAGACTGGGAGCTGGTTAGATAGTGTGCTGGATCAAGCTTGATAGCAATTCAAAACAAATATTCCTAAAAATTTTCAAAGATATCAGCGAGCAATAGAACATCTTGAATGTTATAGAGATCAGAGTAATTTCCTAGATTTTTCTCTTATTAATTTGTTCCAAACATTTTAAGTAGTGTTGAAAATCTTTCTCAGATATGCTCTCATCATGTCAAAAGTGAATAGGAATCTTGAATTCTCAATTCTTCTGTGTAATCAAGTTTTTCAATACTGTACGATAAATTCATAGGGAAATATTCCTTTTCCAGGTAGAATTTTAAAAATCTCGTCGTCGTCATTTGGCTGTCTTTCTATTATCTCATTCAATATTCTTCCATCTTGTATAAAAATGATTTGTATGTTTGAAGTCTTCTCTCTTTAGATTTTTAGCTAACTTTTCTATAGACGAGGGCCATGAATCTAAATGTGTCCACGAAAAGAGAATTTTATGAAACTTTCTAGGTTTGTCACCTTCGAATTCATAGCCATATCCAGAATTTACAGAATAATTTATATATTTTTCATCGGTGTTTGCAAATCAAATCAACATTTCCATATTGTTTAGGCCAATTCTTTTATGTACAAATGAGTATCGTAATTTGACATATTGTGGCAGAAAAACTGGAATGTTTTGTGGAAATTTCAAATTCAGATTGCAACATGCATGAGCTGCGCCTCGAAACTTGCCGGTTAAATGACAATGATCTCTCACTTTATTATAACTCTTATCTTTCCAACTATCAGGAGTAAAACCATACTGAATTGACCCAACATCATAAGCAGGACCATTCACAGATATGACAAACGTTTGAATTTTGATATGAATTGTTCTTCTTCTTCAGTTAATTTCATAGGTTTTTTGTTCTTAGAATTATATTTTGTTAGATATGTATTTCGATAATTTATTGAGTTCTTCAAACAATTTTGCAGAGGAACATTTGGCAAATTCTTCTTCATTTTTTGCTCGATAACATATCGGCTTGTACTTACGATTGGTCACATTTGACACTAAATATAGAGTAAAAACCATAAGGAATGTGCTTCTGAATCTTGGTTGTAGTCGATCTTTGTGGATTGTTCTTGCATGTCGGAATTTTTTCTAATATGCTCTCAAAATCCATATAAAATAACGTACGGATGGCTCTAAACTTCTTTTGATAATTAGTAAATTTAGTTGTTTGAACCTGGATAAATGGCATAATAGGTTTGCATACTTCATGTTGCTTGCAAATTTCTAAATGATCTGCTAAATCTCCAGATTTGTAGAAATGGCTTAAAAATCTTCTACATAGCAATTTTTTTATGTTCGTGTTTAGATAACTGAGAACTCACTAATCTATTTAAATCTGTTATCAAAACATAATGAGATTTGTCTTCTTGTTTAAACATACAATAAATCGATTTCTAACTCGGCATTATAAACTTCGGAAATTTGTAATGGAACAATGTTGAGTTTTTCGTCATAAGTATAGATATTTATTAGACATTTTTGGATTATTTGTACTTGGAATTGGGAGTCTGCGTCTTCTCTCAAATAAATTGTATTATCTCTTTTAAAGGACATTGGGATACTCAAAGCCCGAAAATATCTCCGTCATTTACAAATAACTTCTCGTAATTGCTTTTGCTCTGTCAGCATTCTTTTCGGGTTTTTCCCATAGCACATCGGATTAGAATAAACAAAACCAGAAAATCATCTTTATTTTTTGATATTTACACAAGCTTTCTTTACTTTGATCTCTTGTTGGCGTAAATCGATATATGAATCCTCGCGTCTCATAAATTCGTGTTTTATTAAGGCTCAAAACACTAGTTGTTTTGCAGCGTTTTAATGTCCCATTCCCAGAAACCTTTATTTGGGATTGATTCGTCTTGTTCTCGATGTGTTAATTTATGTAAATTGGCTTAGGTAGATAAAGTCGTTCACATCGGAAATGAATTTCATGTCTCGCTTTTATAGTAATTAAAATACATTTGGACAACGTTTGTGGTTCACCGTTCTACTAAAGTTCGTTTCGTTATTCGCATTCTATAAGACTAAATAATAAACCTTTCAATAGTTGTTGGTAACGGTTTCTTTTATTGAAAATTTTTTACTATATTCAAAACTTTTAATCT
>NW_025776694.1:0-39742 GCF_021130785.1 Homalodisca vitripennis
ACCCCGGGATATCCAGAGCTGTAGAAGGTGTCTGAAGTTTCCCTAGACAACCCCGGGATATCCAGAGCTGTAGAAGGTGTTTGAAGAGGAGTCTCCCAGACAACCCCGGGATATCCATAGCCTGTAGAAGGTGTTTGAAGAGGAGTCTCCCAGACAACCCCGGGATATCCATAGCTGTAAAAGGTGTTTGAAGAGGAGTCTCCCAGACAACCCCCGGGATATCCATAGCTGTAGAAGGGCTTTTTGTACTACGAACCTTTATCTGGATTTATTTGATTCCTGGACTTTTGTGACTGGTGGACCATTCCTGGGTGTACCCTTGCAGTGATCAGTGCTGGCCTGGTTTGACCACCGCGGACCAACCTACAGATGAAATAATTAGTCTGGGCGCGCGCGGCCGGTCGGTGGTAGGCTATGGCGCGGGGGGGAAGAGGGGTGTGTGAATCGGTCATTCCTGAAAACATCACGTTGGCGGACTTCAAGGTCGGGCCAGCCGGAAGGGCTTGGCTGACTTGTGACTCATCTTTCCCTCCAGCAAACCTTCCCTCCAAACAATATAATACCAGTGTGACATCTGTTGTCATAGAGTGAGCATCGTTAAACTTCAGTATTAACAGTGAGTTGTTCTAAGCTGTGTGTATTTACTGTCGTTACAGTCGTTATCAGTCTGCCGATGCGAAAGGTCGTTCCGAATAAGCCGCTCTTAGTTTGCCGGTCCGCCTGCGCCTGCCCGCTCAGTCCCTGTCGGCAAGTTTTGCTGCTTTGATTGTTAAGTTTATTTCGTATCTATGCTGATTTAAAAATAACTTTCGGTTTTTTATTTAGCTATTGATATTATTTTTATTTTGAAATTTATCACAAGTGTGTGACCATGGTTTGTGGTAAGTATCAGCTAAATACCTCTAACGCCAAGGAGGTAGCCAAGTGTTCGTTATGCAGTGTGGAGTTTCATGCTACTTGTTGTCGGATCCGAACCGTCGCTAAACTTTCGAAGATGTCCGCGAAGGCGCTAACTACGTGGCGCTGTGACGAGTGTGACGTTGACGGTGCTTCCTCTACGAACAGTGACGATCCTATAATTATGGACTTGTTTAAAAAACATTAAACAGGAGATGTCAGATTCCAGGAAGTCCAACAGTGCAAGTTTCGCTTCTTTGGGAAAAGACTATGACGTCTGTTCGCGATTCGTTAGAGGAAGTCAAGCTTAAACTCTCCACCGTTGAGAAAGATAATTTGACGCTTAAAGAAGACTGCGGTTTGCTGAAAAAAGAAAACCAACGCTTGGCTGAGAATGTTTCTCAGCTAAAAACGGAGATCGACGAACTGCAACAGAGATCAAGATTGAACAATATTGAAATTAGGGGTGTGCCGGTAACAAAGGGGGAGGACATTTATGCCGTAGTCGAGTCGATTGCGAAGGCGATCGGAGTTGTGTTCAACAGGGGAGGAATCTCCATCGCTCACAGGCTTCCGGCTCCCAGAGACAGAAGATTTCACCCCAGCATCGTGGTCCAGTTTATCTCCCGATCTATTCGTGGCGAATGGCTGATTGCCGCAAGGAAAAATCGCATTGTGACTACAGATTTAGCACCTTCACTTCAACGAGCGCCGGTGTTCATCAGTGAGCATCTGACCGCACACAACAAGTCCATCCTGGGGCGCGCCAAGGCGTTCGTTAAATTTGGGAAGCTGGCTTACGCTTGGTCCAGAGAGGGAAGGATCATGGTGAGGAAGACGGCTGATTCTAAAGCCGAGAGGGTCTCATCGTTTGAAGACATCGAGAGAGCGGCAGCATCACCATCACCATCACAGAACACACGGCCAACTCAAGGGATAAGGTGCGAAACTACACCAGCTGGTTCACCGGAGTGAGTTTTGTGAGTTTAATGTAGCAATTAAATAATCCGTTAGTCCTACCAATTGTTATAAACAAAATATTTGTTAAAGTTCATTTGTAATCAATTAGATAGTCTTCCCTTGATTTATTACTATTTACGTTTTAATTTCTTAAATTTCAATATAAATAACCATTTTAAGTTGAATCTTTACGGTCTTTTACATGTAAATGAATTAATTAATTGAACCTGACTATTTTAGTCCTATTGCACCTACTGTATATGGTGAATACTTTATTAGATGGTCTTGGTAATTAATCAATGGAAGGGTTAAAAAAAAAAAATATGTAATCACCACAAACTGTATGTAAACCAAATTGTATTAGCTGTGGCAAAATGTTAGCAATCCAACTAATTTTAACTTTAAGATTGTTTTTATTTATCAATTTAATACATATACTTTGAATTAATTAACGCTGCTTTGCTAGAACTGGTTATACATTGTATTTCTGTTATAAATTATCTCTAATCGTTCTTTGGGAGTTTTAAGTTAAGTACTTAATTATGTATATGACATACAGGACTAGTTTCTGTATACATTATATTAAAGTCTGTACTGTATAATTTCTTGAAGTGTTGAACTTTATTTCATTGTAGTACATTAAAAGTTCATTTTTATTTTACCCAGGTTTGAGTAGGTAAGTGGTTTTAGTTTTGAATTAAAAGTTTTATTTTATCTATATTTTGTTTGGATTAAAGTAATGTAAATCAATGTATCAAATGTCATTGCAGTATGGAAGAGGTATTTTATTTAGTTTATCTTACTTTTGGAACATCTGGAATAATTTGTTGGTAATAATCAAATCAGGAGACTATAAATGGTTTAATGAATTAGTGTGTACTTGAATATTGGTTTAATATGTTCATGAGTTGATTGAGTATACACACATAATGTATTAATAGGGATATTTTCTTTCTCACTATGGTCTCGAAACTGTTTGTTTCTTGTTGATAACTCTTCCATGTTGTGAAGATATTTTTTTGTATCCTTTATCTCTTTATTATAATATGTCTTACTCAGTTATTGTAACTACAATAATCTTAACTTATTAATCTGTATATTGTTAAGAAGTCACAGTATATCAATGTGAGTAATTGGGAGGGTTACAGATGTGTAATAAAAGTACTTGTAAATCATAGACTTCTCTGAACTTCAAATTAATACCAAATTAAAATTAACAATTAACCATAATTAAACACATAACTATAATCTAGATTTGGTAGTAAATATGTCCTTTTCTTAAATAACATGTTAAAGTAGTTCTAAATTCAAGTATTTCACGCAATTGATTCCAATTGAATACGGTGTATTAAGTGAAGTATGTTTGGAGTTATGTACGTGTATGATTCTATATGATAATGAATACGTGTGTGTGTGCGTGTTTGTATAATGGTCTTGGTATGTATGTATGTATTTATGTATGTATGACTGAGTGTGGTGTGTTATGGATGGCTGTGTGCATACATATTAATGATTAAACATAATTAAACACATAACTATAATCTAGATTTGGTAGTAAATATGTCCTTTTCTTAAATAACATGTTACAGTAGTTCTAAAATCAAGTATTTCACACAATTGATTCCAATTAAATAGGGCTTACTAAGTGTAAGTATGTTGGAGTTATGTACGAGTGTGACTATATATGATATGAATATGTGTGTGCGTGTTTGTATGATGGGACTTGGTATGTATGTATCTGTGTACATGTATATGTATGTATGTATGTACGTGTGTAGGTATGTATGTAAGACTGAGTGTGGTGTGTTATGGATGGCTGTATGCATACATATGAAATATTAACCATAATTAAATACATACATAATCTAAATTTGGTAATAAATTTGTCCTTTTCTAAATAACATGGTACAGTAACTCTAAAATTAAGTACTTCACGCAAGTGATTCCAATTAATAGGGCGTACTAAGAGTAAGTATGTTGGAGTTATGTACGAGTGTGACTATATATGATATGAATATGTGTGTGCGTGTTTGTATGATGGGACTTGGTATGTATGTATCTGTGTACATGTATATGTATGTATGTATGTACGTGTGTAGGTATGTATGTAAGACTGAGTGTGGTGTGTTATGGATGGCTGTATGCATACATATGAAATATTAACCATAAATTAAATACATACATAATCTAAATTTGGTAATAAATTTGTCCTTTTCTAAATAACATGGTACAGTAACTCTAAAATTAAGTACTTCACGCAAGTGATTCCAATTAAATAGGGCGTACTAAGAGTAAGTATGTTGGAGTTATGTACGAGTGTGACTATATATGATATGAATATGTGTGTGCGTGTTTGTATGATGGGACTTGGTATGTATGTATCTGTGTACATGTATATGTATGTATGTATGTACGTGTGTAGGTATGTATGTAAGACTGAGTGTGTGGTGTGTTATGGATGGCTGTATGCATACATATGAAATATTAACCATAATTAAAATACATACATAATCTAAATTTGGTAATAAATTTGTCCTTTTCTAAATAACATGGTACAGTAACTCTAAAATTAAGTACTTCACGCAATTGATTCCAATTAAATAGGGCGTACTAAGAGTAAGTATGTTGGAGTTATGTACATGTATGATTCTATATGATAATGAATACGAGTGTGTGTGCGTGTTTGTATGATGGGACTTGTTATGTATGTATGTAAGAATGGGTGTATTCATATAATTCTTAAATGCATAATCATTAAGACTATTAATGTAGTCAGAGATAGTTGAAGATAATTATTAAATATAGTGAGCGGGTAGTGCGGGTTTGGTGGAAGGAGTGTGCGGGATGAATGACTTTTTGAATGAAGCGATTGATGAATTTAGAGTAGTAAGTCCAGTAGTATATGAGGATATTGGGGATTTTACTTTTTGGGCGAGAGACGTTGATGGTTCAGACAGCTGTGGTATAACAATTTTACATGCAAATATTAGGAGTTATAACAGACACATAGACGAACTCTTATGTATCTTAAACAGTCTCGGTAATGAGTTCGATATTATTGTTTTAACAGAAACCTGGTTAGATGAAAGTTGTAGTATGGCTGGATTTATGGATGGGTATGATGTGATTATGAACAAACGAAAGAGGAACCAGAATGATGGCGTAATTGTGTGTGTCAATAAATGTTTTCGAGTGGAGTATGAGGAGGTAAGTATGCATGGGGCCACAAGTATCAGAGTGGATATGTCGGTTGGCGGTGAGCGGCTCAGTTTCCTCGCGGTGTATCGCAGCCCATCCTCAGATAATGATCTCGATTTATTCATTAATGACCTAGAATTTTATAGCAGCAATAGACCCCAGGGACCGAATACACTGGCTAATTGGTGACGTCAATTGCTGCATTTTGCAGGAAAATCAAAGCTTGTTATCACAAACGTTTATCTTGATGTATTGTACGGTGCCGGTTTTGTTAGTTGTATAAATATTCCAACTAGAGTTACGGCAAATTCATCTAGTTGTATCGACCACATTTTTGTTGATATAAAGAACACAGATCGCATTGAATCGGGCCTAATAAAATCAAGTATGACAGATCATTATCTTATCGTTACTAAACTTAGAACAGAAGTACCTATTGTAAGCAATATAAATAACAAACATATTGACAAATTTGATAAAGATTTGGTCTGTAGATGCATTTCTGAGCAGAATTGGAACTTAGTAACGGGTTTAGATGACGTAAATTCAAGCTGTAATGTTCTTGTTGAAATACTTCAGACCATAATGGAAAAAATCAAAAAAGTCTCAATTTTGTTCGGCTAGGGAACGAAAAATTAAGCCTTGGATCACAAATAGTTTAATCAAATCGATTAGATTTAGAGATAAATTAAGTCAACGCTGCAAAAGAGAACCATTTAATACAGTGCTACTTAAAAACTTCAAAAACTATAGAAATATCTTAAATAAAACAATTAAAAATGCAAAGTGCCAATACTACAGGAGGAATATCTGTAAAGCGGGAAACAATAGCAAATTACTGTGGAAAAACATTGGAGAAATTACAGGCACTGTGACTAAAAAAGACCATTTTCCGATTGAACAATTTTTATCGAACAAGAATAATATCTTGAACTCAGACATTATCAATGTGGCGAATACTTTTAATGAGTATTATGTAGGAGTGGGAGCTGATCTGGCCAGCGCTGTCCCTCCTGTGGCCGAGTGTGTAGTAGACGACGACATGCACAGGGTGGACTCTGTATTTCAGCTGGAACCTGTCACTGAGCAGGATATTGTAAAAGTAGTACAAGACATGCGAGGTGGGGTCCGCCCCTGGGCTGGACGACCTACCAGTTTGGTCTATAAAAGAAAACATCCAAGTTCTTAAATTTCCACTTTCACACGTAATAAATAATAGTTTTAGACAAGGTATTTATCCGGTCGCGTTTAAAAGTGGAAAAGTCATCCCAATATATAAAGGAGGTCCAAAAAATCAGTGCATTAGTTTCAGGCCTATCACTCCTGCAAGTGTCCTCGCCAAGATTTTAGAAAAGTGTGTTAGAAAACAATTTCAAAATTACGTGACGAATCATGGATTTCTGTATGGAAACCAATTTGGCTTTCGGAGTGATAAAAACCTGAATGATAACTTATTTTCATTTACAAAAAAAATTCATGATGCAGTTGGGCGTAATAAGAAAGTATTAATAGTATTCATAGATCTAGCCAAAGCCTTTGACACAGTCAATAGAGAGTTACTAGTAAAAAAATTAGTTTGTATAGGTGTTAGAGGTACGACTTTGGAATGGTTTAAAAATTACCTAAGCGAGAGATATCAGGTTGTCTCAATTATAGGCAATCACAGTTTAACAAAACAGGTTGAATATGGTGTTATTCAAGGTAGTACATTAGGACCACTTTTGTTTCTAATTTATATAAACAATATTGGTAAAATTAACCTTTTAGATGGCCAGATCTTTCTATATGCAGATGACACAGCCTTGTTGTTTGAGGGATCCAGCTGGGGGGAAGCATATGGAGCGGCGGAGCGGGGGCTGCGCACTGTCAAGCAATGGTTTGACCAAAATCAGCTCACGGTCAATTTACATAAAACCAAGTGTATGGCAATATCATTGAGAGCTGACGGAGATCCTGTGAACCTTACCTTGAAACTCCATACTTGTGCAGGCCAGAATGATTGTGGCTGCGAAACTGTTGAAAGAGTGTCAGATTACAAGTACCTCGGTGTAATATTTGATAGTAGACTTAAGTGGACAGCTCATGTGCAATTGTTAAAGAACAGATTGAGAAATTTTATTTATATATTTTCTGTTCTTAATAAAATATTAACACCAGCTCTGATGAAAACAGTTTATCACGCATATGTACAATCATTATTACAATTTGGTATCATTGCTTGGGGCGGAGCATATAAAACTATTCTTCTACCATTACATACTTCACAGAAAGCCATTATGAAAGCGGCATTACAAAAACCAACTAGTTACTCATCTGAATTATTATTTAATGAGTTCAAGGTTTTTAATATAACTCAGTTATATGCAAGAACAATAATCTTATATATTTTTAAAAATCAAGAAAATATTTTCAAAAAAACCAACCACCCGTACGTTACAAGAACTCAGATTAACTCGGGTATTATAACACCAAGAATCAATAAATCCATAAATTTTACAGACACTTATTATATAGCTAGTACTGTTTTCTCAAAATTACCCCACCAAATGAAAACCCCCGGTCCATGCAGTTACTATTCATATAAGAAAATAGTTAATAATTGGCTAGTAGAATTAGGTAGAACAGGGATAGATAATCTCTTTAAGTCCACTTACAGGGCAACTTAAATGCCGGGGTACTTACGTATCTCGGTTTTGTGTGTGGGTGTCTGTTTGTCTGTGTCAGCCTGTTTTGTGTGTGTGTGCCTGTTTGCGTGCATGTGATTGCGCTTGTGTCTGTGTATGTGTGTCTGTCTGTGTGTATGCGTGCGTGCGTGTGCGTGTGTGTGTGTGTGTGTGTGTGTGTGTGTGTGTGTGTGTGTGTGTGTGTGCGTGCGTGTGTGTGTATGCGTGCGTGCGTGTGCGTGCGTGTGTGTGTGTGTGTGTGTGCGCGCGCGTGTGTGTGTGTGTGTGTGTGTGTGTGTGTGAGTTGGCATGTGTGTGACCTCTAGAAAGGATGGGTGTATTCGCAAATTAGGTGGTACTAGGTAAACCTTGTGTTTGTTTCTGTTTATGAAATCAATCGTGCGTGGAATGTTTGCTATTTGGAAATGAGTTACGCAGGTCAAACGATTTATGCCCCATATGGTTTACAGTTTTAATACATATTTGTGCCTTGCTATAGTTAGAGCCACAGTCTGTGCGGCCACATATATTGCTTCTGTTATTTCCACTTTAATCAGAGAATGTGTAAAATTGCTGCTAATTGTTGATATATCACTTAGTTACTGAATGTGGACTGATTGGACTCGATTCTCGCGCACAGGTTACGACCCATGCGAGGATCTCATTTCTATACATAGTTACTATGGATGTTCAATGTATTGCTTATGGCTGGAAATAAATGTATTTCTTTCTTTCTTTCTTTTACTGTGTGCAGTTAACTGTGAATATTTATTACGTTCAGTGTTTTTGTATTGTGTTATTTTGTTTTAGTAAGAAGCTTATTTCATAAGCAACATGTGTGACCGCGTGAAATCAAAACGGAAGGGTAGAGTTTTGCACAGTCAAAGTCGTGAAATTGTCAGTAATGTATATACATTCATGAAAAAGGAGGCTGATGAAAAAACTTTAAGTATTCCCTTGGCAAAGGCCCGTGTCCGAACAGCAGTAGCTACAGGCGTCTCAGAACGTGAAATCTCAAGAATTAATAAAGAGCTTAAAAATTTAACCGTTAATAATGACAATGGTGAAAGTAGCTTTCTCACCCCAAACAAATTGAAAAGGAATCGTAAAAAGCCTATTACAGGATTGGATGACTTTGACAAAGCTCTGATAAGGCGAGTTGTGTACGAGTTCCATCTTCTAAAAAACAAGCTACCAACTGTATCTTTGTTACATGAAGAATTGAAACAGCGGATCGACTTTAAAGGATCAAAATCAAGCCTCAACAACATTCTTAAAGAACTTGGTTTTCGATGGAGAAGGACACAAAATAACCGCAAGCTCATGATCGAGACTAATGAAATAAGAGAAAAAAGAATTGGCTTTCTAAACATCAAATACCTTTTTCGGATGATTTGCTAGTCCCGGAGCTGTACAGGGTTATTCTCCTAAATAAACCGAGATTTGTTAGGTATGAGCTTGATGATCTAGTGACCAGCAGTGGAGGACATGTTGTGCTTCGGCTCCCACCATACCACCCGGACTTAAACCCTATTGAACTCATTTGGGCTGAAGTGAAAAACTACGTAGCCAAAATATTCAGTGCAGTTTTTCAAGTATTAAGTCTTTAGCGGAAGAAAAGTTTTCACTTATAGGTGCAAAGGAATGGGCCAGAAAGTGCGAACACGTGAAAAAAATTGAAAATGATTATGCTTCAGCTGAGCCCCAAATCGACAATCTCGTGGAATCAATGATCATTTCACTCGGCAGCAGTGACAGTGAAAGCAGTGAAAACGCGCCAGATGACTTGAGCGGCATTGAAGACTTGGGTGATTTGAGCGGCATTGAAGATTTGGATTGAAACGTATGTATTAACTTTGTACATATTTTATTATTATTTATTAACATGTTTAAAATTACTTCTGTCATTAAAAAACTGTGGAGAATGTTGAATACAACACTGTTCTGTTCTATTCTATTATGTAAGGATCTAGCTTTATATTTAAGCCATTTAAAGACAGTTTAAGATTTAAAATGTTAAAACTGAACTTTTATCCTAGAAAATATATTAGGTGAGGTTTAGAGGTAAGCCAAAATGTCATTGCTTTCACGCTAAAAGAGCTGAAGACCGTACTGAGACTGGGAGAAGCTCGTGCGCCGAGTGTTTATAAATATTAAGATAACGCTTAATTTCCCCCGGAATGAGGGTCGTAGAAAAAAGTTTTTTAGACAAAAAATGCAGTTTAATCGATTTTCTAAAACTTTTCCACGGGAAGTTTGATACTGACAGAATAATAAAAAACTTCCTCGCAGAGCGAAAGTTTCATGTCATAAAATTAACCAAACTAAAACTGTACTTGGTTTTTACTAATTTAGACATTATTATTTTAGAATTGACATTTTTTATACGTATTGGTTGGAAAGACAAGAATGTGTTCTTTAATTTGATATAACTTTTATTACGATAAAGTAATGGCAAAATGCTCATTTTCATGTGTTAAATGGAATGAGTTTTGTGAAACGTTGCGCGTGACAGCGAAATAGAACCTCGAGCGAGCCGAACCTCAGTTGAACGGCTAGTAGTGCCAGAGCCGCGAGCCCAGACTAATTATTTCATCTGTACCCGACGCCGCGACACCGCCCTGCCACGGATCTGTGCCGTTACGTCGCGCGGTGACTGCCGCTTGCCGCCTGGACTCTACCGCTTACCGCCTGGACATTGCCGCGCCCGCAGACCCTGTCGCGCCGCACTGCGGTCCGACCGATCGCGTTTATCCGTGGGTTGATTGTGACTCATCGTTTGGTGAGTACAGACTTTTCTTTGCCTTTATGGACAGTCGATATCGCCATGGTCCTATTTTGTCACGGTGGATCGGACTCACAATGAACTACTACTGTGTGTGAGATGTGCCGCAGCTCAGCGATGCCCAGCAACTTATCTTCATGTCTTCAATTGTTAGGTTAATGATACTTGTCTTGTTTTATATTGCGTAATTGAATTGTGTCTCATGGTACATTGCTGTTATTTCTGGTTTATTCATGTTTAGCGTAAGTTGTACCCATTTAATTTCTTAAATGTTCTATATCTTGTATTCAAATTTAGTAACTAAATGGAGCGCTCCAAAACTTTTGAATTTTTAGATATTGTATTTCTTGGATACTAATCGAGGCTGGCTACTGAAGTATATTAACAGGTTAAATTGTGTTACTCAATTGGAATCCATTTGATTACATGCCAAGTATTGTTTTGACCAATCAACTGGAGATTATTTTTGATCTTTAATTTGTATAATAAATTGGCCAGTTTTTGCAATACAGTCTTGTTTTTCACACCTAGTGTAACTGATTAATTTATTATACCGTACTATTAAAAGGGTGTTATTTAAAAAAAAGTAAACCATAAATGTGTAATAACAAGGCTTGGTCTAGAGTAAAGTTAGTAAGGCGGGTAGTAGATGAACCTGAGAAGAATTCCTGGGAGCAGGAGACTGCTTCCTTGTTGGAGCCCTGCATATGTACAATCCTACAACAAGGTGGCGCCCCGTTTTCACCGAGCAACAATGTTTCACAAGGAATTTTGACCAGATATCTACGTGACCACATTTAGATATCACTGCCCACACTTTCACAGCCCACCCCCTTCTCCACTGACTGCTGCCGGATACCTGAGATACCCTAAAGAGGAGGTGGCAAAATGGCGCCCAACATGTAAAATATTCCCAGATTTTAGTTCATTGCAAATGTCTAAGGTACTTCGCAAAAATTTGACTACTGTACAAGTGAGGCCTCAATGAGATGGTGGTTCTACTGTAGGGGTGGGTACAAACGGGCCAAACGTTAAAGTCGGGTATGGACTGATAGGTGAGGGTGGTGGGGAGGGGAGGGGTGGTTTACGCGCGGATGGTTCCAAACATCTGTACCCAGTCAAACTGAACACATGTATTGTAGCCGGTCTGGCTTCGCTGAGCTTTACAAACCACAATAGCTCTCTCAGACGAGAATTTCGCTTATTGTTTCTAGTTTCTGGACTTTCGTGTTTTATCTTTCTCACCACAGATTCAGAATGCTATTTTAAATATCACTTACAGCGCAATTAGAAGATAAGTAGAAGCATATGTGGGGAGCGTGCGCAAACCCTCAGTTTCAGAGAGCATGCAAACTCCAAAAAAACTTTTCGAATAATCGCAAAAATAAAATTCAGAGAGTCGTGGAGGCTGTAAATATAAAATTCAGGAATTACAGCTGTTGACTCTCCCGTGTCTGTACAATTTGGAAACCATTTTATTTTGTATGTATAATTGTGCCTTAACCAGAGGCCTTGACACGAGACATGCATGAGACATGAGGTATTGAAATACTACGAACTGCGAGACACAAAACGGTGGTTTTTGAACACCTGCCCTTTTGGTGTAACAAGCATTTATAAAATGCAGACGAGTTCTTGGTATTTAACTGGGATACCGCCTAATTAGATGGCTGGTTCTCCTGTTTAAAGTGTGGTTATATTGGCGAAGAATGAAAGTAGTTATAAAATTGTATGTGTAAATTAAAATTTTAGATTAAAATCTATAACGTTTGCTATACAATGTACTATTGTCGTTGCAATAAAACTGATTTGATTTGATGTAGCTGTCACCTTAAAATAACAAACACATTGTATTTCTTATTAGTGTTAAAGGTTATTTTGTACAACACAGATAATAATGACAAATCTATGATGTAATGTAACGTAATGTAGTTGTTTCCAAAGGTTTAAATATTTAGAAACTATACATATTTAAATATGAAATTATAGATATGTGGAGTTGATTTGGACTCAATCAGTCAATATCATACGACAGTATGATATTTGTAAACGTATTCACTTTTATTGTAACGATACATTATTCTGAAAAGGTATACAAAAACCATATGGAAATCTTAAAAGCTTTTTAAAACTAGAAATACTTTTAGCTTTTAAGTTACACATGGGCTGAGAACTATAAAGCAACTTTCAAGTTATTCTGCACGTTACCAAACAGTTATCTCCTTTCGAAACTTTGAACTACCGCTAGTTTGAAACCGTAAGAATACATTACAGTACATACGTTACTAGAAATTGTTCAAAATTGTTGAAGAGGGATACCAGTCATATCAGTGTTCTTAGAGGAATAGTCAAAATTGAAAGTTTGCATTAAATGGGAATGGCCGGCACTATGCAACTAAATTTTTGGATTATGGTCGTCCTGTGATTTTGGAACAGAAATCAAAAAGATAGCCAGGTATTGTAATTGGCAGATTTTTCGAAATCTCGAAAAATTGGGCGCAGAATGACACACATTTCAGTAAAAAAGAGAAATGTGCAGGACTAGGTAACATGTATATTGAATTACTGAAGGATATAATAATTTTAATCCGGACTCTTCACAGCAGCATGGAAATCTCTCCATGAGTTGCTCTCTACTTAATACAGTTTACACACAAAGTCGTAATGTCCAGTCCAAATAGTAG
Source organism: Homalodisca vitripennis (assembly GCF_021130785.1). Lineage (NCBI taxonomy): Eukaryota > Metazoa > Arthropoda > Insecta > Hemiptera > Cicadellidae > Homalodisca > Homalodisca vitripennis. The sequence goes on from NW_025776694.1 coordinate 13,188, forward strand.
TTGGAATGGTAGAATGATCTGTGAGTTCTTTTAAATAACAGGAAACTAAACTCGACTACTAAAAGAAGGTAAATAAATTTAAACTATAAATAAAGTTTCCGTACGATACACCACCTGTTGCGTAACAGGATTCGCTGGGACTGTACGGAGAATGTGTTTCAGTTCATTTCATTAGCTTCATGTGTTACCATCCGTACGATACACCACCTGTTGCGTAACAGGATTCGCTGGTACTGTACGGAGAATGTGTTTCAGTTCATTTCATTAGCTTCATGTGTTACCATCCGTACGATACACCACCTGTTGCGTAACAGGATTCGCTGGTACTGTACGGAGAATGTGTTTCAGTTCATTTCATTAGCTTCATGTGTTTACCATCCGTACGATACACCACCTGTTGCGTAACAGGATTCGCTGGTACTGTACGGAGAATGTGTTTCAGTTCATTTCATTAGCTTCATGTGTTACCATCCGTACGATACACCACCTGTTGCGTAACAGGATTCGCTGGTACTGTACGGAGAATGTGTTTCAGTTCATTTCATTAGCTTCATGTGTTACCATCCGTACGATACACCACCTGTTGCGTAACAGGATTCGCTGGTACTGTACGGAGAATGTGTTTCAGTTCATTTCATTAGCTTCATGTGTTACCATCCGTACGATACACCACCTGTTGCGTAACAGGATTCGCTGGTACTGTACGGAGAATGTGTTTCAGTTCATTTCATTAGCTTCATGTGTTACCATCCGTACGATACACCACCTGTTGCGTAACAGGATTCGCTGGTACTGTACGGAGAATGTGTTTCAGTTCATTTCATTAGCTTCATGTGTTTACCATCCGTACGATACACCACCTGTTGCGTAACAGGATTCGCTGGTACTGTACGGAGAATGTGTTTCAGTTCATTTCATTAGCTTCATGTGTTACCATCCGTACGATACACCACCTGTTGCGTAACAGGATTCGCTGGTACTGTACGGAGAATGTGTTTCAGTTCATTTCATTAGCTTCATGTGTTACCATCCGTACGATACACCACCTGTTGCGTAACAGGATTCGCTGGTACTGTACGGAGAATGTGTTTCAGTTCATTTCATTAGCTTCATGTGTTACCATCCGTACGATACACCACCTGTTGCGTAACAGGATTCGCTGGTACTGTACGGAGAATGTGTTTTCAGTTCATTTCATTAGCTTCATGTGTTACCATCCGTACGATACACCACCTGTTGCGTAACAGGATTCGCTGGTACTGTACGGAGAATGTGTTTCAGTTCATTTCATTAGCTTCATGTGTTACTATATCATTTGTTAAAATGTCATATGTACTGAGTTTTATTAAATATTTATTAATTTGCTCATTGCCATTAAAAGACCAATGTAAACATGGTCGCTAACTTTCAACATAATCCTGTGAAGAAATATGCATCATTATCAAACTCGATGTTGTTTATATAGAAATGAAGCTTTATGGACAATTTCAAATCTAGGTTAGTTCAACCTTGAGATATGATAGACAGAAATAACATTTTTCAAGGCTCTCGAGTAACAAGACTTCGGTAGCATTTAGCTAATTGAAGCCCGAGTAACACGAGCTGTGGAAATAGCATATCATTGCACGTACAATGATGAACTGCAGTTTTATTGTGCTCTTTTTATGTCTTCATCAAAGCTCAAACTGGAAAGACTTGCGAAATAAATTTATTTAAAATTTGACATGTTTAACGATGTTATTGTTATTGCAATGTCATTTTTGTAAATAATGACTCTTCTTGTCAGAGTGAAAGGTCAGTGACAGCGAGGCTAAATGTGAGTTGGAGAGAACGGACGCCAGCTTCCACCCACGCCGCCGCACAGCTGAGATCGTCGCACTCCAGTTCGAGTGAGAGTCCGTGCCACCTTCTGGTTCGTCTCACTTCCCTCCGTCACATTTCCCATTTGACATGTTACTAAGTCACACGAACTTGTCTCAATTACTGAGAGACTAAGGTAACATTTGTGTATAGCCCAACAAATTACTATATCTACCAGAATAAACTTTGACTTTTCTGAGATCTATATGTATAGCAACTATACAATACTTTTCATATACATTCACGGATATTTAAGGAATGAAACAGCTGAAGGTATTTTTATATTCAACTAAAATATTGGTAATTTTCGAATATAGTATGCATTTTTCATTATGCAGATTTATTAAAACAATCATTCTTTTTACGAGTAATTTAAAAACTGCATGTATAGTAAAACTGTTCTACTAGCCTGGTACTTTACTGATTTATACAATGAACTTATAAAATGTAAAATTGTTATTATTACAATATAATTTTTTTATGATTCTCATAATTATGGGTAAAATAATTATTAATATTTTCTAAAGAGACAATTTCGGGGATGAATACTGAATACTAAAGGTTTCAGTTTGTTGGTTATAAATCATAAATAATTAACAATCAATCCATAAGGTTATTATAAACATTATATAATTCTAAAAGAACTAACTGAATTTGTACCATTTATATTGATAAAACCTGCTATTTAAATTAAATTAAACCCCTAGATGGGTTTGAATATTTAGAAACGAATGCAAGCTAAAAATATCATGAATAATAGATCTAAATAATTTTCTCTTTAATGATCATTACGCGATCTTGAAATAATTCATTAAGTGTTATAAGCAAGTTAAAAATATTTATTCTGATAACTTATTCTACAGACATACGGATATTTATAAATATAATAACTAAACCAAAGTTAAAAGCTGTTGATCTGTAAAATATTATTGACCTACTTGCAACAGATATCCAGTAAATTTTATACATACTTTTCATTGGTAGTAAAATAAACCCAAAATAATTTCCAATGCAGCAATACTAAAACAATTGAAATATAATGGTTGTTAAGCAGAATTCAATGTTTATTGGTTCAGGTACTGAGTTATAATATGGATATCATAAGATGTAGTTGGAACACCACAGATTAGGTTCGGCGTCGATCAAAAGTGCGTACTCTGGGATCATACAGGTATTTTTATGTATTAATATAAGCTTTGAAACTCAAGAGTTTCCAAATAACAAAGAATCTACTGCTCTATAATGCATATGTAATATGTTTCCTACCCTCGTTTTCCTAATATAATGATATTTATTACAGAAAAACAGTTCAGTTTTCTGTGAACCACTGTATAGACAATAAAATTATGTATAACGCATATATCAAATTTATTCTAGAGTGTTTGTAGACATGAGCAAACATAATGTTGTATGCGGGGTATTATTGGCTTTGTTCAAAAACTCATGACGTTTCGACTCATAACAATTTATGTCTAAAATATAAATATAATCCATTTAGAAAGAAGAATTATACCATATCAAGTCATAGCTCAAATCGTTAATGAAACAGACTGAAGAGGAATTTTGTCACAACCCTTAGTGATAGCTGAGTAAGCGTTATAAATGTTTTTATTTTATAGCTCAATCTATTTTAGAGATATCGTTTTCAGTTATAGGCTTGAGTAACGCTCAGCCTAATGCCATGCAGCGCAATGCACCATAATCAAACTCGATTCTTCTCATGTAGACATGAACATTCATGTAAAATAACACTTAGCCAATAAAAATACTAATTTATATTTATATACGAGTAGTAACAGAGAGTTAGTGCTACTACTTGACACAAAAGTTACTCGGCGAATAGTAAATAAAGTGCTCAAGTTAAAAAAATCTCAGCAGTTTTGGTAAAGATGAACACAGTCTGCCTCAGGGATCTGTACTCGAAGAAACATTATTTCTAATCCACACAAATGGTTTGCACAATGCGAAATTCCGGAGAAGTGTTAAGTCATTCGCCGATAACGCTACTCTAAGTTATAGTTGTAATACTTGGGAAGATGTAACAATTCAGCTTAGGAGAGACTTGCAGCTCTTAGACATTCGGTCTCACTAGCTAAAAACCAAAATACGTAACTTTTTGTGCCGGCGACGTGTTAGTTTTAGTACAAAGGTTTTCATGGTTTGGCATACTCATGGTATAAACGGTTTTTTAAATCAAGCTATTATTTGAGTCACATGATTATAAAATGACGTCTTTTATGTATAGTAAAGACAAAAAATTCCAAACGGGTTTTGGTTCAAATAACCTTACTGGTATACTAATACCCTCAACTTCCACCAACCACAGTATAGTAAGAGTGGGCTCTCCACAACCAGTTCTACAGTCAGCCCGGCGACAGGGGGGGGGCAAGGGGGGGCAAATGCATAGGGGCCCGGGGCCACAGGGGGCCCGGGCCGACTAAAATATGTATTTTTATTTTTTTTTTTTTTTATCATTGCCCATTACCATCGGCCCAAGGGCCTGTGCGGTGAAAATATTCAGGAAATAACATGCAATGTTAATTTAAACTACTTTCTTTGCTGGGGGGCCCGATTTAAACCAATAAAATTGTAAACACTGAGGTGGCGCGAACCGTTGTGGTTGTGGCTGTCAGACGTCGGGCCCGGGGGTCGCATCGCCCAGACGCGAAGGCAGTGACTCTTCTCCAACCCCCTCCCCTCCCGGCCCTCCCCTACTTGCTCACTACAAGTTGCAACCTGAGCGTCGGATGACAGTGATACCGACACGATAATAAACTAATGTTTCTTTCAATCTTGCATTTCTATTTGCTGGTGGTAATGGTTTATTAAGTTTATCGTTATTTTTGGTTGTTTTGTACACTTCTAGTTTTAGTTTGTTGTCGTGCTTAATTAGGTTGTTGTTTGTTTGTTGTTGTTGTAAGGAGATTGAGATTGATTTTAACCGTGAATTAAAGAAACATACAGGTGAGTTAGTAAATATTTTTATCATTTAATTTTAAGAAAATAAGTTCCAAATTTCCGAAAAAATTAAAAAACTGAATAAATTTTACCATGGATCCCACATTTGATTGCGGGCCCTGTTACCAGGATCAGGCTCAGGGCCCGCTCCTTCTGTTCACTTGTCCATGCTGTAGGGCATAATTTAAAAACATGAGATTTTTAATTTTAATGTAAACGCAGATTTTTATTTTAACTGATGATTATAATATAAACATAATAAAATAAAAATTGTAAAATATATAAAATTAGGGGACAGAGCGGGCCCCCAGGGGCCCAGGCCTGGGACCAGGGTCCACCAGCCCAACCCATGTGGAGCCATGATTTTTACCCCCTCATTATAAATTTTGAATTTATACAGTAATCAGTTTCATAAAATAAATTAGGCTACAGTTAACTCCCGATTTTCCAAGGGCTGGTTAACCTTTAAGACGATCAACAAGGTTCCATAACAGCAAAAAATACAAATAAACTTAATTATTACTGGGCTGCAAAATTTGAGACGTTGTAATCGTCTTATAAACGTACCTATGTAATAAGACGTGAAATTATAAAATGTTACTGACGTTACTGTGTATCTAAATCTAAACTAAAACATATGAGGAGTAGGATGGTTAAAAAATTATAAAAAAACAAACACATAAATTCGGTTTGCTACTGCTACTGAACGTCGTTTTTAAGTTTCAATTAATCAAGTTTATCCTATTAAATCAGAGAGAACGACGGCTCATCGCTCACTCTTTTGTGGTTGTTCACATGCTTGTATGCAGTATCACGTTAGCACGTAGAAAATATTATTCAATGACGACATAGTTTGGTATTGTTTCGTGGTTGGCTCGTTGGCTGATATATTGGTTGTTTATGACAACCAACTTGAGGCGACGCATCGCATCAACTAGTTGCGCAGTTTTACGAGAGGGAATGGGTGAGTGAGGACAGGATAAACAGAGAGAGAAACAGGAAGTAAACCCCCAATTATGTTGGCAAGACAGGTAAACAATAGAGATCGCTGGGTGAACGTCTTAAAAAAACTTTGACCTTGGAAATCTGAGTGAGAGCGCAGCAAGCGATACAGTATCCGAAAATAGCTCAATGAACTCATCACATCCCCTCACGTGTCCTGTGATTGCACCTGTCGGTTTTTGATTAGTTTAGCCCAGTTTGAGATACATTACTACTTTAAACGCAGCGTTTGATAATTTACATTCCGTATTTATTTTAGCAACTGCTCGGTTTAGGCCTAGTAATCAATACTAATTTTTAATTGTCTAATAGTGTTTATGATCAATTTGATACATTTTTGAAATTTGTATTTTGATATTTAGGTTCTAAAATTCTATTTCAAATATTATTTTATGATCTGCCCACATCAATTTATTATTCTTGACTTATCCAAGATATTTATTTTTAGGTCCATTCACAGTATTTTATCATCATTTCGCATAAAAAAACACCGTTATATCTCAAAATTGGACACTTACAAACATAAATCTGGTGCTCAAAAACGTAAAGAAAGGCAAAAGAAAATTGAAAGTTCAAATAAAGGATCCAGGACATTATTTGACGTTGGAATCAAAGTAGACGTAGCTACAACTAGTTCTAACAGCGGCCCTAACGACCCTGGCGCCGCCAGGGAGAAACTTTGCGAAGTTTCTCACAGTTTTCATGAACACCCTAATACTGAAGACAGCGAAGATCTTGAAAGCTGTAGGCCCTAATGCTGATGAAGGAGAAACAATGGTAGATAGCTTTACCCTCAGAACCTGATCCTAAAGATTGATATTGTTTTGGAAGATCACAATCGTGACATTCTAAATGCTAATGTAGATTCGGGGTTAGGAACTATAAATTACCAGTTCAGATTTGGGACTTCTGAAAAACAAGGTGGTGACTGACAGTGTGATTGAGACTTTAGTGAAAATGGGTCCATCTTTGATGCCGTCAGATCTGCCAAGTGATGGAAAAAGAGCGTTTCCAAAAAACGGTTTCTTTTTTCAAAAAGGCCGAACGGAGAGAGCGTCAGAAGAGAATTGGCTTGTATGGAGTGAGAGAAATGCTGAGTCCTTATTTTGTTTTCCATGTAGACTTTTCAATAATAATAGTGGGGGTGAAAAAACACGATTCAAATAAGTCAGTTTTGTTAAGTAACGATGGATGGAAAAAGGAATATGGATGGCGGAAGCTTTACAACAAGCTACCTTTGCATGAAACCATCGCTTCCCCACAAAAATTGCTACATCCAATGGAGAGAGTTAGAAAGGAGGCTAAGTGATGGATCAGACATACATTCTCAACTCGACTCAGAACTGGCTTCAAGAACCAAATATTGGAGGGATATATTTCAAAGATTGCTCTTCCGTGGTCATGTTCCTTGAGAGCGAGGATTTAGCTCTCAGAGGGACCTCTGAAAAAAATTGGGGATCCCAACAATGGAAACTTTCTGGGTCTGATAGAGCTGTTAGCGGAATATGACCCTTTACTAAGAGAACATATTGCAAAAGTAAAAAAGGCCCAAGAAGAGGGAAAACGTGTTCAAGCTCATTATCTGTCTAAAAGACTCTCAAAATGAATTCATTCAAGTTTGTGGGGAAAGAGTTCGACAGAAGGTATTGGAAGAAAGGAAGAAATCAAAATATTATGCTATTATTGCTGACTCTACCCCCGATGCCTCACATACTGAGCAAACAACGTTGATCTTGAGATATCTCTTAGATTGTGAATCAGAATTTAAAATTTGCGAACGATTTTTAAATTTTTGTTGACTGTAACAAAAAAACTGGAATGGATGTGGCTAAGTTGATTATTAGCGAGCTCAACAAACACTCAATTCCGTTGAAGGAATCAGAGGCCAGGGGTACGACAATGGATCCAATATGGCTGGAATATACAAAGGTGCCCAAGCCATCATAATGGAGACCAACAATTTTGGCTTTTTTATAATAACTGTGCGCACATAGCCTCAACCTGTGTGGGGTTAATGCTGCTGAATGCTGCGAGGAAGCTACAACATTTTTTTGGCATGCTGCAAAAGACGTATAACTTTCTTTTCTAGAAGCCCTCAAAGATGGGAGTACTTAGAAAACAGAATAGGCTCTTCTCTGCACAGTATTTCTCAAACGAGATGGTCAGCCCGAGTAGATAGTGTGCGCCCTTTCGTAAAGCATTTGCCTCTCATCATCAATGCCCTCAATGATTGTAAAGAACTGAATCTATCTGCAGAATGCAAGACAGATCTGAAAGGGCTATTGAAATATCTACAATCGTTCGAATGTATCATGATGTCGACAATATGGCTAAAGGTGCTTGTTGCAATAGACAACAAAAATAAAGTATTACAAGCCCGATCAACAACTCTAGACGTTTGAAACAAAAAAAATCTTGAATGATTTAATAGAGGAACTAAAAGTACTGAGAGACAGATGGAGCAATCTCTACACTGAGGCCAAGCTAGTGGCAGGCAACATGGCTGAGAGTGTAGATTGCGAAACTGATTTTAAGGAAAAAAAGATTAAAGAAAAGAAAGATTTTTCATGACGAAACAAGGGACGGGCACGGAACATCAATTAAAAAACGAAGAGGAACGTTTTAGGATTGATGTCTTCTTCAAGATCTTAGACTCAGTCTTAGGGGACTGTCTCAGAGATTCGAGTTTGCTGGAAAAATCAGCAACCTTTTCCAATGTCTTTGGAAATATATTGAGGAAGACGACAGTTTTATTGAGCAGCAATGTTTGAGTCTGTGTCAAACATACAAAGAGGATATTGAGATGGAAATTTTTAAATGAATTTAATTTAAAACATTTGAAATCGATTCATCGCACTAACTTGGGGGGAACAAACTCTTCAACCATTAAGTCTAAATAAACGCTCAAAGGAAGAACAAACTAGATAGTTTATTATTTTCCAAAATATCACTACAGCGATCCGGTTGTTCTGTTGCATACCTGTATCTGTCAGCCAAGGGGAGAGAGGAGCTTCAGTTTGATGAAAAGAATTAAAAGTGCAAATCGTTTCTACGATGACGCAAGACCGCATGAATGACCTGAGTATTCTAGCCCATGGAGTCAGATTTTGGCACGTAGTTTGAAATATGACGACATTATAGAAGACTTTGCTGGGAAGAAGGCCCGACGAGTTGTGTTTTTAGTCATGTTTAATGTTAGTGAGTAACATAGCCCAATGTTTCTTTATTAATTATTTTTCAATTTATGTTTTGTACAATGTTCATTAGGTTTTGTTCATTTAATTTTTTTTTAGTTTTTGTTCGTTAAGTGATTGTTCAATGATATTTAGTTTTTGTTTCATTAGGTTTTTCCAGGAACCTATCATTAAGTTTGTTTTCTACTAAAAAGGAGAGCGACACGAGTTGAACTTTAATTTTAAATGATTTTATTCTTTGTTAATTATGTTTTTGTCCATTTAGTTCATTAAGTGTATATTTTTTAAGGATGGTGTTTTTGATTTTAATTAAGTTCAGTGAGTTTTGTTTTGTATTGATTTAATAGTAAAAAAATAATCATCACTACATAATTATAAACCTCAATTCTTTCCATTTGTTTAGCAACATTTTATTTATATAAAACTTAAATTGAAGTAAATACAGGAAAAAATCACGGATTTGGCATAATTTTGAAGAAGTGAATCATTTAAACAAATAAGTAAAATCAAGTAATGGGAGTAGTAAGTTTTGGAATAAAATAATGCTTGCTTATGTTAATATAACCAATATGGGAATTTTGTTCTAACGTTGGGGGGGGGGTGAATTTTAATGTAATTAGGTTGGTTGCCTGTTGAATCTTTGGGGGGGGGGCCCCCGGTCTTCATGATTGCATAGGGGCCCGAGAATCCTGTCGCCGGGCCTGTCTACAGTAGAACAGTGACCTTCATATAAGTGTACACTAGACCGACAAAATCTGTAGCGTCAGGCCCGGGAATCGAACCCGCGACCCCAAGACTGACTTCCGTGTCCGAGAGTAGCGCCTTAGACCACGCAACTATCCTGACTTGATGATTTGGATGTGCAATTAGCTCAATATTTTTGCTATGCCATAAAGTTGTAGTATATACTCAAGTTTATGTAATCCATTTACAGCTGAAAGCGCAGGAGTATTGGGTATATGCCTGCACGAACTAGTAACGGACTGAATAGCGATTAGATATAGTAAGGCAATTACAGAGGAATCTATTAAATATTTGAAAGCAACTATAAATAAAGACTTTTCAGTATTGGAAGAGTAATATTAAAGTATTGAAACCAACTCTAAATCATTAATGTTGTACTTTATAAGACGTCTACATAGAACAAAGTTTATAAGAATACTGAAGGTTTCCTTATAAAAGGGTTAATATTTACGTTGGATGTGTATATTTAAAATCTGAAGTTTGTGGTGAAATATTAAAATATTAGCTTAGTTATAAAGATAGGTTATATGAGTTTTGTATATTAACTCTTTTTTATGATAAACAAATTTTAATTTCGTTATGAAAATAACATGAATATAAATTTAGTTTTAACTTTGGGTAATTTATGGAAATCCTGTGTCATAAAGCACTTTACTGAGGTCATAAAAAGGTCTATCGACACTACCAAATACGATAATTCCATACTTATTGTACAGTTGTCCAACAGCACATACAGTAAACCCTATTCAAAGACAAAGTTCAGTAACCTCAAACCGTCGTTGGAATCATTTATCGAAAAATTCCAATGATCATAATTTATGCCAATTTGCCTCATCAAGCATCCTCCAAGCATATTGCGAGACATTTCACTGTATTAGTAAATCTGCAATTTTGCACAAGTGTTTTCCTCTCGCTCCTAAAACTTTCAAAAGTAATTCCAATTTTCAAGAAAGACGACTTTATACTCATCAATAATTATCCTGTCTCGATATTGCTAGTATTGACCAAAATATTCAAAAATTTAATTCAAATGCTCAGTTTCTTAAAAATACGATCAGGTCTCAAACGAAAAATATGGATTCGGAAAGAGCAAATCGACGGTAGACGCAATTGTGAGTTTTGTCGAGATGATTGTAGAGGGGATAGAAGGTCGAAATCACACAAATGCTCAGTTTCTTAAAAAATACGATCAGCTCTCAAACGACAAATATGGATTCGGAAAGAGCAAATCGACGGTAGACGCAATTGTGAGTTTTGTCGAGATGATTGTAGAGGGGATAGAAGGTCGAAATCACACAAATGCTCAGTTTCTTAAAAATACGATCAGCTCTCAAACGAAAAATATGGATTCGGAAAGAGCAAATCGACGGTAGACGCAATTGTGAGTTTTGTCGAGATGATTGTAGAGGGGATAGAAGGTCGAAATCACACAAATGCTCAGTTTCTTAAAAATACGATCAGCTCTCAAACGAAAAATATGGATTCGGAAAGAGCAAATCGACGGTAGACGCAATTGTGAGTTTTGTCGAGATGATTGTAGAGGGGATAGAAGGTCGAAATCACACATTAAGTGTGTTTCTCGATTTATCTAAAGCATTCGTTTGTGTTGACCATCTTACACTGTTTGACAAACTGGGACCCCATGGCATCCAAGGAGTGCCCATATTGTGGTTTATAGTTCATTTTCGTCACAGATCTAAAGTTGTCCAAACTTCAAATCATTTTATATAATTCAATGAAAATTAGTCATGGAGTCCCTCAAGGGTACATTCTCAGTCCTATTCTCTACCAGGTCTAAGTCAATGACAGAATCATTACTACCATACGGAAGAATCATGCAGTATGCTGATGGTACGACTTTTTGTTGTAATGAAACTACAAAATCAGTTTTAGAACAAAAAGCCTTTGTTGCAGTAATCAGATTCTCCAGAATTTTCGCAGCCTCAATCTAGAAACAAATTCTTCAAAATCTAATGCTCTAAATTTTTTTATGATCCACGGACTGAAATATGGTCACGCCATCGTGTTGGATGAGGCCATACTGGAAGAGGTCTGTTCCTCGTAATGCCTAGGAATTTACGTTGATCAAGGTTATCCATGTCGATTACGTTTGCTCCGAATAATCCTCAGGCACTTATGTTTTGAGGTCTCTAGCTAAATATGATGATGGCTTATTGTGGCTTTATTTATGCACATCCCACCCACGGATTAGTTCTAAGAGGTGCATGTGCAAGTAACCGATTTTTGAGCATTAAACATAAAAAACGAGCGATACGCATCATTGCTAAACTACAATTAAGAGAGTCTTACACTCCAGTTTTAAAAATATTGCAATTGTTGTCTCTGCCAAGGTTTTACATTGTATAAACAACGTCACATTGTATGAGTATGTTTAAATGTACCTTGACCAATGGACAAGATGTTCACTCGTACGAGACAAGAGGCAGAGAAAACTACCGAACCAGGAGACAGGACGGTAGTCCATGAACGTTTGCCCTCACAGGCTTATACATCTCATCAACAGTTTGCCAAATCCAATTAAAATACACCTACGGTTAAAGCATTTAAACTCGTCTAAAAGCATTTAAAACACTGTTTAGTGTCGAACGCATTTTATAGCGTGGTTGAGTTTATGGCGTATAACTGGGAGACCACACAATCAGAAGGCTTACTCCCGACATGAGGTGCGGAAAATTGGTGGTGAATGGAGCAAGACTGAGTGTCAAAATGTATGTATGAAAGTTCCATGTAGCATGGGTGTCAAAATTATTAGATACTTGGCCTTTGCTATACAAGTGTACTTTTTGTCTTCGCATTAAATATTTTACTAGAGACTACTTTAACTAACATTAAAAAAATGAATATAGTTTGATTAGTCTCAATATTTTCGTGCCTAAATTTTATAAAACCGCCATAATAAAACAAATTTTCAAAGGACATACGAATTTACTAAGGAAAAACAAATACGTTTAGTAAGCTCAATCATTTGTTTCCGGAAGATAAGTAACTGAGGAAAAGAAATCACAAAAACAAAAATATCATGGAAAGTTATAAATTTAAACAGCCGTTGCACAAGACGAAACACCCTAGAAAACTTCTCCAGCAATATATAAGACTACGGTAAATAAAAATAATTCTCTGCAGAAATGAGAGCAAAAGATAGTGCAGATTCATTTATGGATAGTAATACATAAGTCACAACTGTAACGGACTTTTGAATTAATGAGGAAACTGCCAGAGTGATTACTATGTCTAGTCTGATGGGATGTGTAATATTTATTTACGGGGAGTAATCTCAGCTACAGCTATATTTAGCACAGACTCAGGCTTTACTCCCAAGTGCCATCGATGGAAGAAATGGGATGGGAGGCGAGATGTAGGGTCCAATAACGGTAACGTTGCCCCTGTTCCAGAAACGTCCGCATTAATTGTAAAAAGGATATTCACAATATAATGACATTTAAATTGAACTGGATAAATAAACCATTGAAGACATTAAGGTTGTTAACGTTGTATAAAAAATAACCTCTGAAATAACAGCGCTGCCAAACAGCGAAACAACGATTTAGATGGAATTAACTATTATCAACACTTTAAAACGATCGACTATCGACTAACTCACCATTACCACGGAGTGAGGGCAAGGCGCAGCACATCAAAGTTAAAAGGTATGCACATTGAAAGGTTTCATTTCAATTTTCTTTTAATCACACTTCAAGTTTACATTATAATTAATGTAAACCAGAGTGACCGAGTGATTAAAGTTGAAAATTATAATTAACACTATTATTAAAATATTTAAAAACTGTGTTAGCTCTCGTTTCCCCATAAAAATTAAAGTTTTGGACAGATTTAGTGGTGTAAAGAATATAATAAAACTGTTTTCTTTGATTTGTAATCTCTAACTTTTGATAAACCCCTACGGAATTACATCAAACTGTTTCAAAGTTATGCAGGTGCAGCAGTGTTGTAGTCGCTCAGAACCTATCTAACTTAGCAAGCAAGACATACAATCCACGAGCTAACAATATAGACGTTACATTGCAGTTAACACAGTCCTAGAGTACACAATTTACATGCAGTACACTTGTAACTCTGCTTCGTAACCGGCACCAGCAGTGTAGTCGTCACTTTGTATTTATCGAAATTAGGAAGCCACTTGTACAATTCAAGTGCTAACAATACAGACGTTACAATGCACGAAACACAGTCCTTGAGTACACAATGAATATGCAGATCATTTGTGGTACTGCTTTATAACCAGCACCAGCAGAGATGTAGTGACTGTCTTTATTACACTTAGCAAGCAAGACGCAAAATCCAAGAGCTAACAATACAGACGTTACATTACACAAAACACAGTCCTTAAGTACACAATGAATATGCAGTACATTTGCGATACTGTTTCGTAACTACCACCAACAGTGACGTAGAGACTCTGTATTTATCAAACTTAGCAAGCAAGACGCAAAATCCAAGAGCTAACAGTACAGACGTTACATTACACAAAACACAGTCCTTAAGTACACAATGAATATGCAGTACATTTGCGATACTGTTTCGTAACTACCACCAACAGTGACGTAGAGACTCTGTATTTATCAAACTTAGCAAGCAAGACGCACAATCCAAGAGCTAACAGTACAGACGTTACATTACACAAAACACAGTCCTTGAGTATACAATGAATATGCAGTACATTTGCGATACTGTTTCGTAACTACCACCAACAGTGACGTAGAGACTCTGTATTTATCAAACTTAGCAAGCAAGACGCACAATCCAAGAGCTAACAGTACAGACGTTACATTACACAAAACACAGTCCTTGAGTATACAATGAATATGCAGTACATTTGCGATACTGTTTCGTAACTACCACCAACAGTGACGTAGAGACTCTGTATTTATCAAACTTAGCAAGCAAGACGCACAATCCAAGAGCTAACAGTACAGACGTTACATTACACAAAAACACAGTCCTTGAGTATACAATGAATATGCAGTACATTTGCGATACTGTTTCGTAACTACCACCAACAGTGACGTAGAGACTCTGTATTTATCAAACTTAGCAAGCAAGACGCACAATCCAAGAGCTAACAGTACAGACGTTACATTACACAAAACACAGTCCTTGAGTACACAATGAATATGCAGATCATTTGTGATACTGTTTCGTAACCAGCACCAACAGTGACGTAGAGACTCTGTATTTATCAAACTTAGCAAGCAAGACGCAAAATCCAAGAGCTAACAGTACAGACGTTACATTACACAAAACATAGTCCTTGAGTATACAATGAATATGCAGTACATTTGCGATACTGTTTCGTAACTACCACCAACAGTGACGTAGAGACTCTGTATTTATCAAACTTAGCAAGCAAGATGCACAATCCAAGAGCTAACAATACAGACGTTGCATTACACAAAACACAGTCCTTGAGTATACAATGAATATGCAATCCATTTGTAATACTGCGTCGCAACCAGCACCAACAGTGATGTAGTGACTCTATATTTATCAAACTTAGCAAGCAAAACGCACAATCCAAGAGCTAACAATACAGACGTTGCATTACACAAAACACAGTCCTTGAGTATACAATGAATATGCAATCCACTTGTAATACTGCGTCGCAACCAGCACCAACAGTGATGTAGTGACTCTATATTTACAAACTTAGCAAGCAAGATGCAAAATCCAAGAGCTAACAATACAGACGTTGCATTACACAAAACACAGTCCTTGAGTATACAATGAATATGCAATCCACTTGTAATACTGCGTCGCAAACAGCACCAACAGTGATGTAGTGACTCTATATTTACAAACTTAGCAAGCAAGATGCATAATCCAAGAGCTAACAATACAGACGTTGTATTACACAAAACACAGTCCTTGAGTATACAATGAATATGCAATCCACTTGTAATACTGCGTCGCAAAACCAGCACCAACAGTGATGTAGTGACTCTATATTTATCAAACTTAGCAAGCAAGATGCACAATCCAAGAGCTAACAATACAGACGTTGCATTACACAAAACACAGTCCTTGAGTATACAATGAATATGCAATCCACTTGTAGTACTGCGTCGCAACCAGCACCAACAGTGATGTAGTGACTCTATATTTATCAAACTTAGCAAGCAAAATGCAAAATCCAAGAGCTAACAATACAGACGTTGCATTACACAAAACACAGTCCTTGAGTATACAATGAATATGCAGTACATTTGCGATACTGTTTCGTAACTAGCACCAACAGTGACATAGAGACTCTGTATTTATCAAACTTAGCAAGCAAGAAGCACAATCCAAGAGCTAACAATACGGACGTTGCATTACACAAAACACAGTCCTTGAGTATACAATGAATATGCAATCCACTTGTAATACTGCGTCGCAACCAGCACCAACAGTGATGTAGTGACTCTATATTTATCAAACTTAGCAAGCAAGATGCATAATCCAAGAGCTAACAATACAGACGTTGCATTACACAAAACACAGTCCTTGAGTATACAATGAATATGCAATCCACTTGTAATACTGCGTCGCAACCAGCACCAACAGTGATGTAGTGACTCTATATTTATCAAACTTAGCAAGCAAGATGCATAATCCAAGAGCTAACAATACAGACGTTGTATTACACAAAACACAGTCCTTGAGTATACAATGAATATGCAATACATTTGTAATACTGTTTCGTAACTAGCACCAACAGTGACATAGAGACTCTGTATATTATCAAACTTAGCAAGCAAGACGCATAAATCCAAGAGCTAACAGTACAAACGTTGCATTACACAAAACACAGTCCTTGAGTATACAATGAATATGCAGTACATTTGCGATACTGTTTCGTAACCAGCACCAACAGTGATGTAGTGACTCTATATTTATCAAACTTAGCAAGCAAGATGCACAATCCAAGAGCTAACAATACAGACGTTGCATTACACAAAACACAGTCCTTGAGTATACAATGAATATGCAATCCACTTGTAATACTGCGTCGCAACCAGCACCAACAGTGATGTAGTGACTCTATATTTATCAAACTTAGCAAGCAACATGCATAATCCAAGAGCTAACAATACAGACGTTGTATTACACAAAAACACAGTCCTTGAGTATACAATGGATATGCAATCCACTTGTAATACTGCGTCGCAACCAGCACCAACGGTGATGTAGTGACTCTATATTTACAAACTTAGCAAGCAAAATGCATAATCCAAGAGCTAACAATACAGACGTTGCATTACACAAAACACAGTCCTTGAGTATACAATGAATATAACATTTTTTTATCTTTTTCAAAGTTAAAATGATGTTATTGAGTTCCTTGGGGACAAATCAGTTATGATAAGGAACGGGTGTTTTACTTGGTATGATCTAGGATGTTTAGGATGATCTAGGATAATACTAGGATGTTTTACTTGGTATGATCGATACATATACCGCACGGCAAGTCTTTCACAACATAATTTGTCCGCTCAACAGCTTTTAACCGATTCTGGATGTAATAGTGACCTCTGGAAAGCCACCATAACTAGCATATCATTTAGCAATACTAATGTACTCTGCAAACGAATAAGGGGATTAGTTATGCGTCAAAACTTTGCTAGAACTCGTCGAGGAGCAAAAATATGTCAAAGTACATTTAGGTACATTGGAAATTAGATTATGGCAATATTGGAGCTTTCCATCTGCTTCCAAACTTTCCTTAATTGGACGCCCAAAGTTTACCTTTGTCGCTTGGAGCAGATACTTGTCTCTATCGAGCATCAATCGAGTTTTAGATCACACTAACTAACAGCACACTACACTGTACCTTAAATGTTAAAATATTTATTGCTGTATAAACTGTTAAACAATTATAACACACGACCATAGTACTTGAAATGAGACATTTCACTTGGTCACTTGGTTCATTTCACTTGAGACTGAATGTCATCGACACTCGACGAGAAAGCTTTATCACCAATTTACTCCTTTAGTATCGATTAACCATTATCGAAGAGTAAATCAATCTTACCAGACAAACAAGGCAGCCCCACTATCGCTTCCTTCTTGCACTTTCCTCTTCCCACGGATGTACAACATCCGTGCTTCCAAGCGACTTAATTAAATGTCTTAATCGAGCGGAACAATAAACAATATTTACGTAAGTAGTACCTGATGCAATACTATAAGCAAAAGAGTTTTAAACACAAATCAAATCGTGAATTGGATAAAAAACATAAGTGATGTTTAAGTAACTAATTTTATTAGTGAAATATGCAACTATTATGTAAATACAAATATTGATGTAGGAAAAATACATAAATGCGGCACTCGTAAATTCCAAACATAGGGCCAAACATAGAACAATAGAATATTGACTTTGTTATAGATCAACATAAGTGTCATAACATGTTTTTTTCTGAGCAGGTGGCTAACCTGGCGATCAGAGTTGGCCTAACAGCTGTTCTGCCTGTTACAACAAAATCAAAACATAACCTCTCAGTGTCGTAGATCACGTCTATGGAAGCACTGTGTTTGACTTTTTCGGTCCACATAGATGAGGATTGCTGCTGTTACCAGAGTAACAATTATTGTGGCTGTGATGGTTATGCCTAAACTAGGAATTATGAACGATCACTGTTTATACAAAGACCGTTATTGAACACCCCACATTATAAGGACAAGAATACAAAACTGTAAATGGAAGGCAAGTTTCTATTGCCTCAATATAACCATACTGCAGGGAAGTTGATAACAATATTTATTGTATTGTGTAACTTGTATTTACTGAACATTTAAGTTATGTCCAAAAATTTAATAAGTGTGATACATGTAGTACAAATTAAATGATTAATGTAATAATCAAAACAATGCCTAGTATCATGATTAGTTTCACTAAAATAACTTCATCTATTCTGTTTTGTTTTTCAGATGCAAGAAAAATATATCGACGTGTTAATAAAATTAAACGAATCACCACCTTTTAAAATGTTTGGCATTCAAGACTGGTCAAGATATATACCTGCAATTTGTAATTGATCAGGAAAAAGTAAACTATGGAAAACCGCGGCTGATGCAAATAGTGCTTCTTAACGAATTCGAAGACTATGTAAATTGTTGTTCCTTGTCTTACGGAGGAAAGCTCCTGCTATAAATGCAATTCTTGGTAATGTTTGCTTGAAAATAGAAGAGCACTTAAAGTGCTTCCCTCAAAAGTTTTCTTACTACTCATGCGGAGAGGTACATTATCTTAGTGCTGTACTGAATGCTAATATAATGTATGATGTTAATTACTACTTACCCTAACCTAAAAGTAACTTACTAGTTTTATCAAATTCCAAAACATTTCATTTTGAGATTTAGTCGCTCAAAAGTTGATTCGTGTGTTGCTTATGAATCACTCAATGTGAAAAACGAAAGGTGATCTCTGTATGATGCTACAAAAGGAGCTGCTACGTCATAACTAATAGTTCTTAAGTGAATGAGTCAACAGTTTTATGGCAAAGTGAAAGACTCTACCAAACTATATAGGGATGAAAAATCAGAAAACAACTGCAGGTTTATGGTTTGATTGCATGATGTGACTGATGTTTTCTGATATGACTGTTCAAGACATTTACTACATACGCTAATAGTAAATAATGTTTGTATTACTGACCTGAAAACTAATATTTCAAAGAGGCACATTTACCACCAGGGTAATGGAAGAAAGTCCGGAAGAAGTTACATCCTTAATACATAACTATATTGAAAATGAACTTAGAAAAAAAAACTTTCATTTCTAACTGTGGAGGTCAGAATAAAAACCACACAATAGTGAAATATTGTAATGGCGTTAGTGGACATTGGTAGGTAGGGTTGATAAAATTAAGCAGCTTTATTTGTTGACAGGTTCCTACAGGCTGTAGAGGGGTAGGGATTATGTAAAAAGTTGTCAACCTGTTTCAGTCATGGTCTGCTGTTATTATTTTAATTTGTCGTTATTTATTTGTTGATTTTTTTTTTAATTTAATAAGGGATTTTCATTTTTTTAGCGCCGAGATTAAAAAAAACACTACGGACCAAAATTTTACAAGACGAAGTAACAAGAATGTATATGTTCCTTGTAAGAAACTAACTAAAACAATTTAACAATTTATTAAATACGTCCAAAATATAAAAATACACACTTTATATGATAGCGTTATCTGAAACTATTGATCTGCACTCTTATTTTTCGAACGAAGTTCGAGCGAGACATACAGTGAATAAATGTTCGATATTTGCTCCCTATACGCACATTTTAAAATTGCCAGAAGTTAATGGCATCGCATTAGAAGCTACAGTAGGCAGTTGTATCAAAGCATGAAACTGTATTGTAAGGATCCGCAAGCTGTATCTAAATCCACTCACATGTTTACTGTACTCAAAATGTTTCTATGAAATTTTTCCGACACAGAAGTTCTTTCTTTTAAATTTTCCAAGTAAAAACATCTCAGGTAATACTTAAGCAAACGTTTTTTTTATTAAATGATATGGTAGATTAATAAAATTTGTAAAAGTATTATTAAAATAAAAAATCCGGTGAAACTAAACAATTTTTGATAGGATTGTTATGATTTGCACCTTGTTATAGTATGGTTGATTTCTAAAGATCTTATGGAATAAATTAAAAACTATTGGACAACAGTGTGATATTTTTCAAACATAATTTGAATGTGAAGAGCTCTTTCTTCAAAGATACGTAATTGTGTTGCCTGGAAGTAAAATTTTCATTTGACAAATCCGTGGGAAGAGAAAAGTGGAAGAAGAAAGGGATAGTGTGGCTACTTTGTTTCTCAATAGTTATGTATTGATTTATTATCCTTTAATCAATACTGAATGAGCAAATTGGCGATAAAGCCTTCTCGTCAAGTCTCGATGCCATTTCCTCTTATTCAGTTTAGGATACAAAATTGACAATCAATGTTAATGACCTAGTGAAATACTAGTTAATCAATGCTGAAAGAACAGATTGCAGGTGCAAATTGGTAATAAAGAATCCTCGTCAAATCTCGATTCCCTTTTCTCTTATTTAATTAACTCATTATGTCTCGACGTCTTTCTGTCTTAGATAAGAAATTGACAAACAATGTTAATGACCTAGTGAAATACTTGCTAATCGATGTTGAAGGAGCAGGTTGGTAATAAAGCTTTCTCATTATGTCTCGACGTCTTTCCGTCTTGGATAAGAAAGTGGAAATCAATGTTAATGACCCAGTGAAATACTTGCTAATCGATGTTGAAGGAGCAGGTTGGTAATAAAGCTTTCTCGTTATGTCTCGACGTCATTTCCGTCTTGAATAAGAAATTGACAAACAATGTTAATGACCTAGTGAAATACTTGCTAATCGATGTTGAAGGAGCAGGTTGGTAATAAAGCTTTCTCATTATGTCCTCGACGTCTTTCCGTCTTGGATAAGAAATTGACAAACAATGTTAATGACCTAGTGAAATACTTGCTAATCGATGTTGAAGGAGCAGGTTGGTAATAAAGCTTTCTCATTATGTCTCGACGTCTTTCCGTCTTGGATAAGAAATTGACAAACAATGTTAATGACCTAGTGAAATACTTGCTAATCGATGTTGAAGGAGCAGGTTGGTAATAAAGCTTTCTCATTATGTCTCGACGTCTTTCCGTCTTGGATAAGAAATTGACAAACAATGTTAATGACCTAGTGAAATACTTGCTAATCGATGTTGAAGGAGCAGGTTGGTAATAAAGCTTTCTCATTATGTCTCGACGTCTTTTCCGTCTTGGATAAGAAATTGGAAAACAATGTTAATGACCTAGTGAAATACTTGCTAATCGATGTTGAAGGAGCAGGTTGGTAATAAAGCTTTCTCATTATGTCTCGACGTCTTTCCGTCTTGGATAAGAAATTGACAAACAATGTTAATGACCTAGTGAAATACTTGCTAATCGATGTTGAAGGAGCAGGTTGGTAATAAAGCTTTCTCATTATGTCTCGACGTCATTCAGTCTTGGACAAGAAAGTGGAAATCAATGTTAATGACCCAGTGAAATACTTTCTAATCGATGTTGAAGGAGCAGATTGGTGATAAAGCTTTGTCATTATGTCTCGACGTCATTCAGTCTTGGACAAGAAAGTGGAAATCAATGTTAATGACCCAGTGAAATACTTTCTAATCGATGTTGAAGGAGCATTTTGGTGATAAAGCCTTCTCATTATGTCTCGACGTCTTTCCGTCTTGGATAAGAAATTGACAAACAATGTTAATGACTCAGTGAAATACTTGCTAATCGATGTTGAAGGAGCAGGTTGGTAGTAAAGCTTTGTCATTATGTCTTGACGTCATTCAGTCTTGGACAAGAAAGTAGAAATCAAAGTTAATGACCCAGTGAAATACTTTCCAATCGATGTTGAAGGAGCATTTTGGTGATAAAGCCTTCTCATTATGTCTGGAAGTCTTTCCTTTTTGGACAATAAATTGACAATCGATGTTAATGACGTAGTTAAATACTTGTTAATCATTCGTGAAGGAGCAGATTAGTGATAAAGCCTTCTTGTCATGCCTCGCTCGATCTTGTAAAGAAAGTTATAATCAATGTTAATGACCAAGTGAAACACTCCTTAAGGATTTTAAATTTAATTGTTAACACTTGTTATACAATGTATGATTGCATGTTGAGTGTTAGGTTGAGAGCAGGTAACAATACTATTGATTAGTGTTACCTAAAACCCAATTGTTGCTCACGAGGAGAGACAAGCTTCATCAGCAGGCGACGAAGGCAAACTTTGGGCTTCCAATTAAGGGAAAGTTTGGAAGCAGATGGGAAGTTCCAATATTATTATTATAACCTTATTTCCAATATGCCTAGATTTTAACATTAATTTCTGCTACACTACGAGTTTCCAGCAAAGTTTTGGTGCATTCCTAAACCACTGAAGAATTTTTAAATCAGGCTCTTATTGCTAATGGTATTTGCTAGTGGCCTAGAACAAATTTTACTGTTCTAGTGAGACTACAGTAATATAAGGAGATGTGCGACGCTGTAGTCGTAACTCCGCCTGTAAATCCTAGTGTGTTAGGAATCAGAGCAAGTTTGGTAGAGGCTTCGACACAGCGGGTCGCCAAAACACGGACACTTATGAGTTTAATGATGTGCAGAATGAGTGATACGTTCTGTTTAGACTTGTTACAGATAAACGTTCTGTGATACTGAGAAGAATCATTCGTTAGCCCAGTGAACAAATCATCTGAGAAAATTGCAGTTTAATATACGTTATGGTGTCGTTATGTATTGAACGATTGATTGCATGCCAGTTATAGTTAATGAACAAAGATTTGAATGTATGTTGTAACATTTTATCTCGAGAAAGATTGCTTGTCGTTCTATCTATCAATAACGGGTTAGAGACTAGAAATTTTGCATTAAAACTCAGCGAAGCCTGTTACGTGATACGTGGTGTGGCTAACTCCTACTTTTTAATAGCAAATGTCGTTCCCTAAAACCAGTTACATGAAAACTCCCCTCCCCCATGGTTATATTATAATTAAAATAAAACAACTATTAAACTCAAACTACTGTACTATAGAATGTTATATTAACACTTTGTACCCTGAGCCCGAGTATAAGTCGGGCCGCGTCGGCAGCGCCTGCTACCGGCACCCGAGTATAGCTCGGGTCGTGTTATTTAATTGCATTATTTAGCTCTGTCAACTTATTTTTGGATTCAAACATT
Organism: Homalodisca vitripennis; assembly: GCF_021130785.1. Classification (NCBI taxonomy): domain Eukaryota; kingdom Metazoa; phylum Arthropoda; class Insecta; order Hemiptera; family Cicadellidae; genus Homalodisca; species Homalodisca vitripennis. The sequence goes on from NW_025776694.1 coordinate 36,694, forward strand.
TTGATTATGTTCATTGGTTGTCTAAGTTCGTATTTGTTGGTTTTGAGATCCCTTGCCCACGTTTTAGTAATGAAATACTATTTATCGTGGTACTACAAGCCAGTCTAGACAGCTGATCGTAAGCGCGCCGCGGCTGATCGTCGGTACTGTCAGTTTGCTTTGTAGTGTTTCACGTTGTGTGTTGTTGTGAGTCTTAGTGATGTCTTACTAAGTTTTCTACAAATCTTGCCGACAAATACTGAAGCAAATGTTATTATAATGTATTATAAATGTGAATTTCACTGTTTGTAAATAATCAGAACTTTAGTTTCTTACTGAATGAGTAAAGGCAATGTGAGGTTATCCGTGTGTTTTGTTTTGTATTTACACTCGCTTTGTTCTTTCTTCTCGACTTTCCGTTGATTTTATTTTATATTCTTTACTTATTATTTTCGAGTTTAAATAATATGGGTGATGAAATCACAAGTGATGCAATTCGCGATCTTTTGTTTGACTCAGAGTCGGAAAGTGACGATGATTTTGATACACACCTGGGACCAAATATTGATTTTATGAACGATCTAAACGAAAATTTGCGAGATCCTGTATTTGATTCAGACCATTGTGCTTTAAAAATTACCACACTAAGGCGAACTACCTGAACTAACAAGCTATGTAGCAAAAACTTTTTTTTGTATTTTTTACATAACATTCAATATTATGTAATAATCTCTATCTTTAAAAAGATATATAGTATGAGTTCATAACATAATTACTGTAATAACACAGAATTTTTAAAAGCATCATAAAACCCCCAGGGAGCCACGCCGAAACATGTATTAAGGGCCCAGGGTACAAAGTGTTAAGAGCTTGTTACATGCCGCAATAGTTATCATCCAGATCGTAATAATTTATCTTAATTTTGTTTATTTCCTCATCTTAAATATTTTAAATGTGTTTACAGAAGAAAAAGTTTTAGGTGAAATATGTCAACAATATTTGTGTAAATTAATCGTTCAATACATAACGACACCATAACGTATATTAAACTGCAATTTTCTCAGATGATTTGTTCACTAAACTAACGAATGATTCTTCTCAGTATCACAGAACGTTTATCTGTAACAAGTCTAAACAGAACGTATCACTCATTCTGCACATCATTAAACTCATAAGCGTCCGTGTTTTGGCGACCGCTTTGTGTCGAAGCTGCTACAAAACTTGCTGTGATTCCTACCACACTAGGATTTACAGGCGGAGTTACGACTACAGCGTGCACATCTCATTATATTATTGTAGTCTCGCCAGAAACAGTAGCATTTGTTCTTGACCATCTTTCCTCATAAAGATCGATATTTTACAGTTGTTTGTAACATTGGAGAAACATGTTACAAGTTAATGTAGCAATGTAGAGATAAAAGGTTTTATTGTTATAAGACTTGTCTACGAAGTTACAACATAACCTAATTAGTTTACTACATACAGGTAACTATTGTATTTAAGTAGTCTATATAAACTATTAGCACATTTTCTGTTCGGTGAACAGTATGTGCTTCACTCCTAATGAAGTAACTTGTGTAAGGTCCCTTTAACTAGCAAATAAGTATAAATTAATGTGAAATGTAAGAATTAGTTTGTTAATCATTCAATTGTGGCACGATATCTCGAAAAAGATGTCTTATGTAGACTTTGGCAGAAACTTTTCTGAAACATTTCTACATAGAAAACAAGACTACACAGGGCATAACCAGTGATTCTGGACATCATTAAACTTGTAAGTGATTTCAAGTAATGAAATACGGTAAATGCTGGTTTGACGTGGTTCTTTGGCAAGGTGCTTTAAAATGTGTTCTGACATTTTCATAATAGCACTTATGGGTTCGTTTTACATTTGAATTTGAGTGAAACATTGATATATCACAGTTGATGTAGTACTGGGCGAATTCACTACTTCGTACAGTTTCTCTTCACATCCTCCACGGTTAATTTACCGATTTATAATTCTCGTGTTATCTTTAGATACAATGTAGAAACGCCAACTCTCGTTTTGACAGCCTTGTTGATACGCGCAGTTACTCGATATTTTCCGGTAAATTCTTGGCGGTACTGTTGCACCTCAACCGCTTCCTTCTTGTGAATAAAGACAAGGAATGTAATTCAACAGTACTCACTTGGTGGGGTTAGTGTAAAATTGAATCAATTTCATTTTCAAATGAGCATTTAGGAAAATACCTGAAAAAAAAAATAGTTTTTCAGTACAGAAATGGTCTTAGTTATTTATATATCCACTAGATAGCAACAGTTCCTGGACTGGTGTGAAAACATGTCATTTCCCTTCACTAGAACTTTAGATTAAGTCCGCTTTTGTTTGTTGAAGTGTATTAATACGCCATATTTCCTCATGTTGCAGCGATTAGTTTAATACTTTTCTTACTGGTTGATGAAAATATAGTTTATTATTTTTATTTTATATATTTTTCACGTGTACAGAGATTTTTTCATGCGCTTAAATGTGATGTCGAGAAGACTTTACAGGACTTGCCGTATGTACTTATGTCTTAACAAAAGGGTTTATCATTTCCTAATTCATCTTTATCAAATTCCAACTACAAAAGAAACCTTTATGTATACGATGTTGTTATTTGTAGTTTCATTGACAAATCTCGTCATATGCTGTCTGGGATGAGTAGATATTGGTAGGGGCTCTGAGGATCTAGGTTCTTATATTCTAAAGCGTCACAAAATGCAAAGACCTTTAGACATACAGTTGTTTTTCTCAGGTTCGTACACAGGACAAAAAAGAAAACAAAAATAGACCTTGCTTTGCTAAAGTTGATTCAAAACCCAGCCATAGAAGTACAAACGATTGAAATGGAGTTTTTACAGCAAGGTCAATCCTATCCTCAATAATGACAGTGAAATTGGAATTATTGAAAAGGAAAGTGAGAAGCACAAGTCAATATTTATGCCAGATGATTGGTTTAAATAATTAAAGTGTGGAGAGACGACTTTCTCAGCACAAATCACTTGTTGAGGCTGGAATAAGCAGAAAAAAAGATGTGACAAAAAA